>NW_024104760.1:0-231115 GCF_003945595.2 Pipra filicauda
GGGGCCAGACCGTGTAAACAGTGCGAGTATCATCTGATAGTGGTGGCACTTGGGCTGGAGCTGCTGGGGAACAGTTGCGTTGCCAATATATTAAATAACTCCCCGTGTAATGTATGCCCAGGTTATTGCGGAATTCATTTTATAATAAGAGCACTGGGATGCACTTTATTAATCATTCTGTCTAACAACCTGCACTCCACAGTTTCGGTTTGATTTGATTCAATCCTGTCTTTCTGCAAAATATATGGCTGAGTGGGTCGGATAATGTATGGCTTAATTTAGAGTTGTATGGGTTTGAATTACCATTTTCATAATGTGCTGTGCATTAATGTGTTGCATCATTTATACAGAAAAATGTGCAAGGTTTCAAACCTCTCCAGGAGGCAAAAGTCACCTAAAGGGAACGCAGAGTGACAGAAAAAAGGCCTTTTCAAACCCAGCTGGGGCTGGGAGGACACCGGTGGGTGTCGGGCACGGGGACAGCAGGGTTGGGGCCGTGCTGGTGGCTCCTTTCCCCGTGGCACAGCAGCACCTTTTCCAGCTCACCCCGAGCTGCCGGGGACCTCCAGCACTTGACTCGCCGGTGACCCCGGTGCCGGCGCTCGCCGCAGTCGCGCCCGCCGTCACTCACCCCGCGCTGCGAGGAAAAAGCTCTGATTATCCAAATACAGTCATTAAAGGGGAAATGTGTTTTTAGGACTGTCAGAGTGATTAATGAGGGTTAGCAATCCTTGCAAATGCACTTGTTTAGTCTA
This sequence comes from Pipra filicauda, assembly GCF_003945595.2. Classification (NCBI taxonomy): domain Eukaryota; kingdom Metazoa; phylum Chordata; class Aves; order Passeriformes; family Pipridae; genus Pipra; species Pipra filicauda. The sequence continues at coordinate 756 of NW_024104760.1, forward strand.
ACTGGCAGCCTCTCCTCTCCTATTGATTTATCGTGGCAGTTGCCGGGGCCGTGGTGTGTGTGGAAGGAGCGGGGCCGTGCCGGGGCTGCCGGAGCGGGGAGCACGGCGAGGGGCCCGGCCGAGCGGCACGGCACGGCACGGCACGCTCCGCTGTGCCGGAGGCAGCCGAACAAAGGCAACATTATACCTCGTGCCGGGAAGGAATGAGTCGGACGCACACGCCGAGCCGCTCCGCGGGCCTTATAAATATCCCCGTCTGTAAAGCCCGAAGCCCAGCTGACCACAGCCCGCCCAATAAATACGTGAATGAAAGAGCCAGGCCCTATTTTTGCTTGCTGTTTTCCTTCCTCTCCTGCACACAAACCCCCCGGTGTCTTTTAGGTGATGCAGAGGTGGCTGCCCACAGACGTACAAGGCGTTTCAGAGTCTGGAGCGTCCTCGAGGGCCAGAGCAGCGCCCGCCAAGGGGTCAGGTCGGGATGCAGAGGCACAGGCCAGAGCAGAGCCACGGTGGGTGGATGAGAAGTTTATGGGCTGCATAAAGCGGCTTTTCTTTCCACGTGAGCACTGGTGGAAGCCCCGGAGAATACAGGCTCTGTGTTCGTCCTCACAGCCAGAGTGGTCTGGATGTCTCCTGTCCCCCTGCCAGCGTCCCTGCACCCAGCCCGGCATCAGGGGTTTGCCCGGGGAGACACTTTGTGCTGCGTGAGCTGAGAGCCGACCCGGAGGGACAGACCCGTGCTCGGAGATGGCAACGGAGTTCCTGCACTGGAGCTGTGCTGGAGCCCCACGGGAAGGGAGCAGCTGGAGCAGCCGGCGGCGGTGGCACGGAGTGGATGGGGCAGCACCAGCACACAGAGCTGCCCCCTGGTCAGCACCGTGAGCCCGGCACTGCCCTGGCCTGTGGTTTGCCCGAGCAGTGGGGCAGCACAAGTGACGAGAGACCTTGGAGGAGGCGAGTGGAAAGGAGCAAAGATCTCGAGGTGCTCAGGGAGCCCCCCAAGCCAGAAGAGCGTGGGCAAGCGCCCGGGACACTGCGGTGGCCAGGAATGCCACGGGTGGGAGTGGACTTTCCTGTGGCTCTGGATAACGGCTGAAGAGCTGCTGCTGCCGCTGCCCTGGCTGTGAATCGGTGCGTGGAGCAAACCCTCCAGCAGCACCGGCACCAGCTTCCAGCAGCAATACACCGACATCTTCCTCACCTGAGCAGGACACCCGGCCGTGGCTGGTCACTGGGGACCCCGTGGGAAGTGCACAGCGGGACCCGTGGCCATGGCTCCCCTCTCCTGCAGTGTCTGAGCAGTGTGACAATCCAACACGGGCACGGGGCAGGCGACAAACACCCCAGTCCTGAGGCTGAGCCCCGTGTGGGGCCACGGCCATTCCCTGCAGAGCACAGCCCCCCCTGCACAGATCGACACCGGTGTCTGTGAGTGATCCTGCTCGTTCCTGCGCTTCCTGGTTAATAGTTATCCCTCTGTTTATTATCCTGGTGAATAACTGGAGAGTGGTAATTCCATGCACACAAACATTTCTTCGACTGAATCTCGCTGGAGAGCGTTGAGGGAGGTGCTCAGCTGACAGCTCCATGTGCAGAGAGCGTTCCTGGAGCCCGAGTCACAATAACAAACAGATTTACACAGACAGTGGTGCTTCATAAAGGTGTTTATGGAAACCTCACAGAGCGGCTTTGCCGTGGCTTCATCCCACCTTCCAGCAGGAGACGGATGACCCCTCCAGTGTGGCAAAACCCAGAAGCATACAAAGGACATGCAGCACCCCGGGCATCTGGTGGCTTTAGGGGCTTTATAGACCCCTCCTGCAGTAGAGCAGAGAACCAAAATGGCCTTTTTTTTGTCCCCCACATCTGCAAAGGGCAGCTCCCTGGCGACACATGGGGCTGTGCCAGTGCCCACCACAGCAGCTCCTGGATCTCCACCGGTGCCTCCATGAGAGAGGGAGATGCTTCTGCACCAAAGAAAAAGGACTGGTAGGAGCCTGGGGTCCCAGTGCCACCTCTCCATGACCAGCTCCTGCAGGAGGAGTGGCTGGGGGCTCCAAGAGTGAAGGACAGGAGAGAGAGGGGGACTGAGCGTTAAAGATGTTCTGGATCTTTTTTGCTGAACCCTCACTGACTTCTCTGCACTCCTGCTCTGCTGGGGAGGAAGGAGAGGGACAGCAAAGCACCCAAAAGATTTGCTGTGTGTTTCTCTCCTGGATGAGAAGGATGGGGCTGCTCATCAACCCCACCGGGAGCCCTGGTCCCCTGGGCAGAGCTGCCTTAAAAGTGACTCCTTGTTTCTGCTGGAGCAGGGGTTTTGTTCCTCTTCCCTTCACAGACTTGGTAACAACCGGCAGGCTGGAATGGGATGGTGGCCAGGTCCTCCTCCGAGGTGGGAAGAGCTGTGTTCTGTGGAAACTGGAAAAGGAGTCGAAAGCCCTTCATTCCCTTTGGGGTTCCTGCAATCTCTCGGGCTCTGGTTGAGTTTTGTACTGGCAACAGCTGGGACGGGGCTGGTTGGGTGCATGCCGTGCCCTCTCCTCTGGCTGCAGAGATGTGCTCTGTCCCCATTGCTGCCTTGATAATTCCCAAACTCATCTGAGTCATCTGCTCCGGCACAGCTCAGGCACAGGAATCCTGCGGCACTGGTGGAGCCGGTGCCTGCAGCCCCCGGGCTGGCTCTGGACCCCTGCGGGCCGAGGAACCGGGGTCAAAAAGCCAGGAGGAGCCCTGGGGCAGGCTCGGGGGCTCCTCCCCAGGGAGCACCCCCAGGGAGCACCAGGCTCCTGCAGCCAGTGTCCAGCCACCCACTTTAGGGGTGTGGCAGACCCCAAGCCCTCCTGGCCACAGGGGAACCTTTTGGGGCACTGGGGTTTATCATGCAGGTCTGGGGTCTTGCTCTGGGCTGCTGGGGAGCGAGAGGGGTGTTTTCTCCATGCCAGGGGTGCCACTGGCATCCCGGCGTGCCCCTGCTCATCCCTCTGCCCGTGCCCCTCTCCCGCCGCCCGGGAGCGGCCCTTTCATCTCCCGGGTGGGTACAAATGGAGCTGTCAGCTGCGATCAGCCCCGCGATATGACAGGTTGCGGGGCCGGGGCCCCTCGAACAGAGCAGCCTTGTCTGTCAGAGCCGCCTGACACTCCCCATAATGGCCAGATGGATGAGACTCTGAAAGTAGGGCCCCGGCGCGTTTTCAACTCTATTTTGGGTGAAAACACTTCTTGAAAGATCTTGAAAGGAGCTGGCAGTTTAGTAGTTCAAATGATTAATGAGCACTGGCTCTGCCGGGTGGATTTCTCGCGCCGTGCCAGCAGCTGGGCTGCTCCAGCGGGCCAAGACACGCCGCGCTCCCCCCGCGCCCCCCGGGCCCCCCCCGAGGCCCCCCCGAGCCCCCCCTGGTTTTCCCGGAAATGACACCAACGCGACAGGCCCTGCATATGGAAAAAGTTAAATATAAATTACTGCTGAAAGAGGCCTCGCTGAGCGGAGTTAGTTAAAGATGTTTATGGATTCAGAAACACGGGCCTGCATATGTATTTAGGGATGACAAATGTGATTCAATAAGTCAGGAATTTCTCCGTGGGCTGAGGCAGGACCCGCGCGGCGCGGGCGCTGCTCTGGGCTCTCCGGCTCAGCGCCATAAATCCTGCAGACAGTCTCCTTGTTCCTTCCCGGGCAGCTTGGGATTGATTTTCATTTTTTTTTCCCCCGGATCAGACCGAGTCGCTGCATCTCCTGCACTTGGGACGCGACAGCTCTGCTCTGTGCCTGGACCCTCCATGGGTGTCCCCCGGGGCGGCTCTGGGGGGCTTGGGAAAACTCACTGGATGCTCTGTGTGGGTCACTGGGGACTGTGCCATCCATGCCACCCCCAGTGCCAGGCACATCCCTGTCCCCAAGCTCTCCCGTCCCCCCGCAGAGCCACAGACCCTTCAGGACTGTCAGTGGATCATTAATGACCAGCAACTCCAGATTGCTAATTTGGGTGTTTGACCCAGTGTTCAGTGAGTTCAGCCCTAATTCTGCAGCACCTTCCCGTGGGTGGGGGGGGTCTCATGGAGCCTGGGGGGCACTCACGTGTCCCCCACCCAAACTGCCCTGTGTTCCTGCTGCTCTTTGGTGTCTCGCTTGGGGTGCACAACAAACTGAAGCAAGGCACCCCTAAACTAAACTCCAGCTGCTGGGGTGGGGGCCAGGCAGGGATGGCAAACCCATGGCAGGGATGCTGGATCCATGGCGGCGATGCCAGGTCCGGGGATGCTCAACCTGGTGTGACCAGCAAACCTGCAGTGATGGGCAGTGCAGGAACCATCCCCTTGGCTCCCCCCATCCCACACCTCCTCACAGGGAAGGGCCTTTCGGGGGGTCAGCACCCGGCCAGGCCTTGGACCCACAGCCACATTCCTTTGTCCTGATTTTATTCGTTAGCAGCGTTTGGCCTGGACACGGAGACAGCTAATGAGGGACGGAGTTTATTGCAGTTTGATTTTTCTGTTAAAACAATACAATAAAATAAATGCACTTGGAAATCTGGTCTGTGTTTGTACATAGGAGATTTATGGCTCTGGAGGCTTCCAGAGAGGCGCAGCCTTTCATTCCCTTCCTTATTGGAACAGATCATGTTGCAGAGTTTAAAGGGCTCTGGAGTTGTGATTTATTTGAAGGGAGAAATGAGGGAAATCCAACTATCTGTTCCCTGGCTCAGATCATCTAGTAACTCCCGGCCAAGGGGACGGATCTGCACCTCCTCCATGGATTTTTTTTATTTTTTTCCCTCCTGTTGCTTACATTATCCCACTGTAAATATATCACCGAGCCAGGGCTGAGTCCTGACCTGGGCTTCAGCACCTCGCCGAGGCTTCCCCAGCCCTTCCCGGAATCCCACAAATAAATTTCCCTCCTGGAGCCCTGTCCGAGCTCCTCCGCTGACAGGACAGGACCTGCACGGGGCCGGCCCTGCCTTGATCCAGAGCAGAGACCAAGGCAGGGATCTTGGGTTTGTCTCTGGGGTCGGGTGATAACTCCATGTCACCGGTCCCTGCTTCCTCCCAGAGGAGCCCTTTCCCCTCCCTCGCCACTCTCCCGGGCAGAGGACAGCATGGCAGCTTGGATCCAGGTGAGGATTTGTGCCTGGAAGCCTTTTCCATGAATTCCCTAACCCGTCAGCCCCTGCCTTGTTTCCGTGACTCAGTAGGATGATGCTGCAGTTCCCACAGCCGAGTGGGACCAGGCTCCAGGCCGGGGCTGCTGCAGCCGCTTCCCTCCCGTTCTCGCGGAGGAAAAGTGTGTTTTTCCCTTCTCTGAGCTTTCCTGCTCCCCGGGGATGAAGCACCTGGGTGGCTGTTGTGGGGACAACCAGAGCATCACCTCGATGGCCTCGTGCTACCCTGGTGCACCCCAGCCCATCCCAGTCATCCCAGTGGCTGCCACCAGCAGGAACAAGGTGAGATCATTCCCTGAGCCCACATCAGCCTTTTTTTTGAAGCATTTGGTGTTTGCAGGCCAGAGCTCCGTGTGTTCTGGTGCAACTCCTGCTTCTCCTCGGTGCCAGGTACCTCTAGAACACTTGGAAAAGACCAGCTGGGGTCCCACCATCACTGTCCACCCCTTGCTGTGCTGTGTTGGGATGCCCATGGGAGGAGAATTCCCTTCTCTGTCGTGACCATCTCACCGTGGAACAGGGAAGGAGCGACTGAGATTTCCAGCCCAGGGGGGACCTGACTCTGATGGTTGCTCTCCTCCTCCTGTCCCAGCATCATCCCAGCTCCATCACAGCTCCTCCAGCCCATGTTTTTGGCAGGGTATTCTCTCCCCTCTGCACACAGACGGTCTCTGTTTGCCATTAGCCTCCCCCCCTCTGCCCTCGGAGCTGATCCCAGCGCTAATTCTCACGCATGTTTCGGGTAAATCTACTTTCTTTCCCGGGATGAATTGTGGTTTCCAAGCGCCATTAATCATTTCCCTTTAGAAAACAGCGTCGGGGGGCTGGAAACACATTGCTCCTTTCTTTACTGGGGGATGACCTGGCAGGCTGGCACAGGGCCACGGGGCCGGCGCCTGCGGGACGACGTGGGGTGTGGAGTGAAGCCTCGGGGTGAGCTCCCCTCTGCTGTGCCAGGAGTTGGCTCCCACCAGGGTCACCTCCCCTAAGGACAAATCCCCTGGCCCTGAGGCTGGGGGTGAGCAGGAGCCAGTGGAGCAAGAGGATGGCGATGGAGAGGAAAACCTGGCAAAATGCCACGATTTCAACCCTTTCCCAAGCGCCTCTTCCTGGAGGGGTCATTCCCTGGGAGCTTGTTTGTCCCTGCTCTCTGCCTGCCCCACGTGCCCCTTGCAGTGCCTGGGACGTGGAATCAGGACCCTCAGCTCGTCACCTGTGGAGGGTTCAGGTGGGTCCTGAGGCAGAGGAACCCCCTTGTGCCCCACTGGTGGTGGGGAAGGGGCACGGCCAGCACATGTGAGCTGTTCCCTCCTGGCCAGGTCCGGACTGTCAGGGGATGATTAATGGCCAACACCACAGAACTCCCTGGATTGCCAAGTGCTGCATTGTTAGTGCTGACACGGAACGAGCCCGGACAGACTTGAACACAATCCTGACCCGTAATCGGCAAATAACTTGGATGGACGGAATTTGTGAAGTGGTTCCCCCACACAGCCCCTCTCCCACCCCCTTCCCTTCCAGAGCTGGGGCAGAGTGGGAAGGGGCCTGGCCAAGTGCTCTGCACCCTCCAGCTCCAGCTCCTTCCAGAGATTTCCCTTCCTGGGCTCCACTGCTCCTTTGGGTTTCAGCGAGGAAGGAGAAGCTGGGATGGGGATGGAGATGGTTTGGGATGGGATAGGAAAGGGGACGGGGATGAGATGGGATGGGAAAGGAGACGAGGACAGGAGTGGTGTTGGGGATGGGATGGTGATAGGGATGGGGACGGGATAGAAATCATGAGGTCAGGAGCGGGGATGAGGATGGGATGGAAATGGAGATGGAGATGGAAGAGAGGTGGGGATGGGGCAGCACTGGTGAGGCAGAGCTTTCCACCCCACAGCTCCGGCTGTGCACGGAGGTAACCTTAAACGCCAAGGAGGAACGGTGGGGACAGAGTTTTTCCAGCCCTATTCCCAGCTGTCAGGCGGTGATTAATGGCCAACAGCCTCGGAATTGCCTTTATTGCCAGCCCGGCATTGTTACTCGTGACAGCTAATGAGGGCGGACAGACTTTACACAGCGCTTTGCGCCGGCCCCGACTGAGCGGCCCCGCGGGGTCCGGAGCCCGAGCCGGGCGGGGGGACCCTCCTCACAGCTCAGCAGGGCCCGAGCCGGGCACGTCCCACCCCCCATGTCCCATCCCAGCTCCATCCCCCGCAGGCCTGGGACTGTGGGCACCCAGAGACCCTCAAACTGTCCCGATTAACTCCGCAGAACACCCCACACCCCCAGGGATATTTTTACGGGGACGGGGCAGGGATGAAGAAGTTTCGAGTACCGGAGAGAAATGGGTGCAATAAACCATTTATTCCTACAAAAAAAGCCCGTGCTGTTAAAATCCCGGGCCCTGCGGCACAGACACAACTGAATGTTCCTGGCCCCGGGTCCAGCAGTAATGATTTTTTTTTGGTCTTTATTTTTTTTTTTTTTTTTTAGGATTATTACAAATAATATTTACCTTTGTGCTGGTTCACATCTTGATGCTGTTAAACACATGGCCGCAGCTGGTTTCCCGTTCAGGGGAGTGATATAGCTCTGGTATTATGAGGCAAAACCTCTCCTGCAAGCCAGAACACCCCACATTTAAAAATCTATTACTTTTCAATATTCCATGGATGTATTTTGCTCCAGCTCACAGCAATTTCCTAGTTTACCCTTATTAAACCGAGAGGGGCTGAGTGGAGGCTCGTGATTTATGAAACACATACTAGATTCATTAAAACCTTTAAAGATTTAATACATTTTATCAAGGCCTTAAATCTGGGCAAACGCCTTTAAAAAAACACCAGCTACGGGGTGTTTTTCATCCCCAGCGCCCCTTTCACGCTTGTTTAAGAGCCGTAAAATTCAGATTGACAAATTCCATCCCTTATCCCTAAACGGGCGCTGAACCCTCCGCTGTATAACCCAGGAGATCCACCAAGCTCCAAGATCAAATTATTCCTCCTTTATTGATGTTTTTTACACTTTTTTTTTTTTTTTTTTTTTTTTTTAATACTGGAGAACAACCCGAATGAAAAAAATTTATTTTTTTTTTTGACAGTTACACGCTTTGAACTTGAACAATTTGGGAAAAAAAATTATAGTTTGAACAGCAGTTTCTTCTTTGCTCTCCGTTGGAGTTGGATCTGGGGGTGCAGGGAGTGCGGAGTTTTGGGGGTGCGGGGGGTTTGGGGAGTGCGGAGTTTTAGGGATGCGGGGAGCGCGGAGTTTTGAGGGTGCGTAGTTTTGGGGGCGTGGGGGGTTTGGGGAGTGCGGAATTTTGGGGGTGCGAGGGGCGGTCCCGACGCGCGGGCGGGGGCGGGTCTCGAACCCGCGGCCTCCGGCTCTTGCTCCGCCGCTCCTCCATCGCCACCTGGCGGCGACACCGCCGGCGGGACGAGCTGTCGCGCGGTGATGACGTAACTGGCGCGCCGCCGGTGCCGGTGCCGGGCATGGCCCAGCTCGGCGCCATCGCCGCGCTCGCCCTCGGGGTCGCGGCCGCCGCGCTGCTCTCGGCCGTGCACAAGATCGACGAGGGGCACATCGGCGTCTACTACCGGTGAGGCGGACCCCCTCCCCGCTCCGTCCCGCGCGCCGGGAGAACCGGGCTTCTCCCGCTCACGCCTCTCTCTCTCTGCCCCCCCCTCCTGTCTCGTTCTCTCGCAGCGGCGGCGCGTTGCTGACCTCCACCAGCGGGCCCGGCTTCCACCTCATGCTGCCCTTCATCACGTCCTACAAGTCAGTGCAGGTGCTGCTGGGCCCGGGGGAGCCCCGGGGGTCGGGCGGGGCCGGGCAGTGCCCGGTACCGGGGGGAGGCGGCTCTCGGGGCGGCCCCGCTGAGCCCCGAGCGAGGGGCCGAGCGCCGCGGGTCCACCTCTGTCTTGGGAGGCTCCCCCGCGGGAGCCCCGCGGGCAGCGGGATTTGCGCCGCGAAAATCCCTCTCTTTAAGCCTCTTTTCCTTCAATCCCCCCCCTCCAGACCACGCTGCAGACGGACGAGGTGAAAAATGTCCCGTGTGGCACCAGGTGAGATGTTCAGCTCTTCCTCCATCCTGGCTGGAAACTCTGGGTCCTTCCCCTTTCCCACACTGGTTACTCCAGGGCTTTAAGATTGTTCTCAGGGGCTGAATTTCCCCCCCCACAGCCACCAAACTGGGAGCACTGGGAGGCTCTGTAAGGTCAATGAGCCCACCCAGGGCCATGTCTGTGCCACCATCCCTGAGGGCTGGGGGAGTGTTGGGGGGTGCTGGGGGGGTGTTGGGGTCCTGAGCAGGGCTGGGGTGGGTTCTGGGGGATGTTGGGGTCCTGAGCAGGGCTGGGGTGGGTTCTGGGGGGTGTCGGGGTGCTGAGCAGGCTGAGTGTCCCACACTCAGCCCACTGGAGGGGATTTCTCCCCCCTCGAAGCCACTCAGCCCCCAGTAAGTGTCATCCCCCCTTTCTCTCCCTTGCAGCGGGGGAGTGATGATTTATTTCGACAGGATCGAGGTGGTGAATTTCCTCATCCAGAGCGCGGGTGAGTCCCGAGTTCTGCACCCCCCAACACGCCCTGGGGGGGTTGTGCTGCACTGAGAGGAGGTCAGGAGGTCGTGGTTGGGTTTGGTTTGGAGCCAGGCTGTACCACAGGTGTGCCCCAGGCACCTTGAGCTCCCGGGTGTCACCCCTGGCCCGGCTCTCCTGGGAATGTCGTGTGTTGGTTATTTCTTCCTTTTATTACCTGTCTTATCCCGGCTCCCCTGAGCTTTGTGCAGCACCAGAAGTGATGGGAGTAACCCATGAGGTGTGCAGGGGGGCAGCCAAGGGGGCTGGGGGGAGCAAAGGCTCCTCTGGAGCCCAGGAGGAACGACCCATGCGGCCTTTTTCCCAAATCCTTTGATTTTTAACGTGCTGGTGGTGTGCTGGAAGTGCCTGGCTCAGTGGGAGCTGCTGGGATCTCTGTTCCATGGCACGTGCAGGACACTGTTCCCAGTGTGCAGGGGTCACACAGGGAGGGCTGGGGGTGGTTCAAACCTTTCTGTTCACAAGGGCAGGGGATGGATATTGGTGAAGGTGTCACAAAATAAACCAACGTGCTGTGTTGGGGCTGTGTGGGAGGGTGTCCCTCGTTTCACACCTGCTCTGGGACTGGGCCCCAGGGTTTTCCCTGAGGGTGCTCAGCCTCCTTCCCTTCCTTCCCCCGGGGTGTCTCTCCCAGTGTACGACATCGTGAAGAACTACACAGCTGACTATGACAAGGCTCTCATCTTCAACAAGATCCACCACGAGCTGAACCAGTTCTGCAGTGTCCACACGCTGCAGGAGGTGTACATCGAGCTGTTTGGTGAGCTGCCCCCGGCCTTTCCCGTGGGATTGCTGGTTCCAAGGGTTCTTCCACGGGCTGTTGGTGCAGAACCCCCAACTGATGAGCTTTTATCCATTAATCCTGTGTTTGCTCTGTTTGGAATCAGGGTTGTTAAGCAGCTGCCATCGTTTATCCCTGTTATCTTTTGGAGCTGAGTGCTTCAATATGTTGTAACAATAAACTCCAGCCCCAGCCCTGCCAGTAGCAGAGGGCTTTAGGGAAGGGAGTGGGAATTCTGTGGCATTCTCTGGGTGTGTAGCAGCTGTGATGGGTTGAATCAGTCACAGGATTTGCTTATCCAGATGGAAAAGCCAGTCTGTGGCTCTTTGCTGTTACAGAAAGTCTGAGCAAGCACTTCCTGGCCCGAGGGTTTGATGAGCTTTGGGTCATGCCCGTGGCTGCAGTGCCCATAAACCAGGAGCGTTGGCAGGGGCCTGCTGACCTTCCCAACGGGAAATCCAGCAGCACAGGGAGACACATGGCAGGAGAGGCTGAGGAAGAGTTGTGGTTTCTTGCTAGAACTAGTCCAGTGGCTGCCAGTGCTGAGTGTTTTGGTTTTGGCTCTGGACTGACAGGAAATCCAGCCTTTCAGCACTGGCAGTGCTGCCTGCGGGCACTGAGCTGCTGGGAACACTTTGGGAGCCCAAAGGGACGGGATTTGTGCCCGAGAGAGCACGGGGTGTTTGCAAACTCCTGTTCTCTGTTCAGACTGGGCTTTCCAAGGAGCCTGGCTTCCCACTTCCTGCACAAGCTGCAGACCTGGGGCTGGGATCCCCCCAGTTCCTGCTGGGCGGGTTCCTGGCCCGTGGAGGCTCCAGATGTCGGCAGCTGCTGACAACAACTGCTTGAAATGGGCTCAAAGCACCCGGTCTGCACAAGAGGAACTTGTACAAACTCCCCTGTAGCTCTTGGTCTGGGCTGGCTGGGTCTGGCTCGGGGCTCTGCACTGGGGCACAGCCCCTCTCGGGCGGCCTCTCATCATCCTCTGCCCCCACAGCTGCCAGCAGGTGCAGGGAACTGATAACAGCTGCTTCCAAAACGCCTGGCTGGACTTCATTAGGAGCCTGAGTTCCAGATAGGAAACTGCGACCAAAGCAAACAATCCAGGAGTGTGATGTGATCCCTTCTCAAGGCTGTTACAGATTTCTTCCCTTTGCACTTCCCAGCAGGCCCCAACTGGAAGCTCTGCCCTCCTTGGAGCTTTCATCAGAGCAGGGTTTTGGGTTGTGTTTCCTTTTGAAATCCTCAGCTCCGCTGGAGTTCTGGGACTCCTTGAGCCAAAGAGACATTACTAATGATTTTTGCAGCCTGTTAAAGTAACTGATGGAGCCATTTCCCATTCTTGCCTTTCCATTTGCCTTGTGTCATGCTGGCACAGGTGCAAGCTGAAATCAGTCAGGATTTAGCTGGACCATGTTACTTCAGGATCCAGTTGGGAAGATCAGTGGGGGAGGGGGTTAGAGCACAGATTCTTTATCATAAAGATGCCACTTCTGGCTCAGGGAGATTCCAAACTGCAGGTTATGGGAATTCGTGCCTGCACTGTTCCTGTGGTCTATCCCAAGTGTTGGTGCTGGTGTTGGAGATACTGGGAGAGCTGGGAACCTGCCTCAGGGTCAGCCCAGCACTTCTACATCCAACTTACATTTGTAGTTTCCAGCAATAAGAAACGTGAGCCATCCCAGCTCACTCTGGGTGCTGACAGCAAACTACCTTGGGGGTGTTTCGTTACCTTTTCTTTTTTCTCTCCTTTAGATCAGATTGATGAAAACCTTAAACTGGCCTTGCAGCAAGACCTAACCACGATGGCCCCTGGATTAATTATACAGGTAATCAGGATATCGAAGGTGCAGCTCCTGAGGAGGGATAAGGGCTAAAAGGAAGCAGCAAACAAACTTTTTAAAAAAGTGCTTTACAGCACAGATTTCATTTCACTCCAGTGGGAACAGTATCCTTCCCATCCCCCACACAGCTTCTGGTGTTGCTCTGGGTGCTGGTTTGCCCAGGTTACCACCTCCTGTCACGTCAGGAGATCCTCCAGCCCCGTTCCTGTGTGGGTTTGGGGCCTGGTGACAGTTTGTGCAGCTCTGTGTGGCAGAGCACACCCGCAGTGTGCGTCCCCCCCCCGTCCCCCGCAGCCCCGGGGCCGCTCGGCTTTTGGTTGCTGGCTGCTTGCCCAAGTTTTCCTCGCTCTCTCTCTGCAGGCAGTTCGAGTTACAAAGCCAAACATCCCTGAAACAATCCGGAGGAATTACGAGCTCATGTAAGTGCCTCGGAGTCTGCACCTCTGTGATCCCAAAAGGAGCCAGTCGGGCAGATCAGCAGTGCCCTCGGCCTCGTGCCACCCTCAGGGAGGGGCTGGAGAAGTGCAGTGGGGCTAGAGGGGTGCAGTGCTGAGCACTGCAGGGGCTGGCAGGTCCCTGCTGGGGGAGGAGGGGTTTCTGCAGTTGGAACCCTTGAGCACAGGAATGATTTGCCCCTGGGCTCCTTCCCCCTGGCACTGGCCCCGCGTGGTGGGTGAGGGGCAGGTGGATGGATTTCACCACTAATCCTCTTGTTTGACTGGGATGGAGAAACTGTTGATTCAACAGGCTGAAGACTTGCAAAGCTTTGAAATAACTTTCTTTAATAGCACTTGACAGTGCTGATCCCTTTTCAATGCCCTGAGCCAGCTGCCTCCTCCTGCCCTTGGTCATTCAGGCATGCCTGTGTTCCCTGAGCCCGCTGCCAACAGCATGTGTAGGGCAGAATGAGACCCCTCTCATCCATTCTGCTTCCCTAGCATTTCATGTGACCTTTTGGGACTGTGGTAAGTCCTGTGTGGTATGGTCATGGTAGGAGAGTCCCAAAATCAGCCTGTGTTCTGTTGCCATAAATACAGCAGGACGTGTTGAGAGGCTTGTTCTCAATTCCAGTGTCTGTTCCCTGACTGTGAGCAGGAGCAGGGTATTTTATTTATGATCACACTTTTCAAACTCATTAATGTGAGTAACACCAAGAAGGTAGAAAAGGATTTAACATGTAAGATGCACCCCTGGAAGGGTTCAGAACACGTGTGGATGCGGCACTTGGGGACATGGTTCAGTGGTGGACATGGTTCAGTGGTGAACATGGACACGTGCTGGAAGGAGGGGTGAGCCAGCTGGGGCTGTGGGGGGAATCCCCACACCAGTGAGCTCAGGTTTTTAACTGGTTTCTCCTGCTCACCAGGGAGAGTGAGAAGACGAAGCTGCTGATTGCGGCGCAGAAGCAGAAGGTGGTGGAGAAGGAGGCAGAGACAGAGAGGAAGAAAGCTCTCATCGGTCTGTGTGGCTGGGCTGGGAGGCTGGGACACAGGGCTGGCTGTGGGGGCAGGCAGCAAAGGGACTCCAGACTCCAGGGAGGGGTGCACCTTGTTCAATTCGGGGTCATCTCTGACCTGAAACTCTCCCAGAGAGACTCAGGACTTTGCACGTGGGTTCCAGCTTTGCCTTCTGAGGGCTGGAAATTCTTCCCAGTATTTATTTCCACCTGAAGTGGGTGATGATTGAGGACTTTCCCGGGTGAGGCTGCTTCTGACATTCAGAAGATGGTGTGATGACAGTGTGGGTGTGTTCCTGTTTTCATTTCAGAGGCAGAAAAGATTGCACAAGTTGCTGAAATAACTTATGGACAGAAAGTGATGGAAAAGGAAACAGAGAAGCGAATTTCGGAGATTGAAGGTGAGGGGGGCTGAGCTTCCCAGGCAGTAAATCCTGAAGCAGTTTGCCAAGGAGTTCTTGAAGTCTGTACTGACTGTTCTTCAGTCCAGGCTGACATTCACAGGGGTGGAGTTTCTGAGCAGAGGCAGGAATAGGAACGTTTCTCTGCAGACTGTGCATCTTGAAACTCCCTCTCTCAGGTGCTCTTTCTAGGAGGTTGTGCTCTTAGGTTAAGGAGATGTCCCCCCACCCACCTGATACAATGCTTTATCAAGGAGACTCCAGGGCATGGAAAGGGCTCTGCAATTCCAGCTCAGAGTGGCAAGGCCTTATTTTCCCTTCCATTCCTTCTAGGGAATGACAAGCTTTGCAGAAGCCACTGAGGAGCCAATGAAGAGTTTTACAGATCAGCAGCTTCTCATTAAGAAGTTCTTTGCAGAAATACAATGGGGTTTATTTCTTGTAGATGTGTGTCAGCAGGTGTCAGCCCCTCAGTTCAGGGCTGTACTGGCAGAGGATTCCTGCCTCCCTCATTCTTCCTGGTGTCTCTGACTGGGACAGACAACTCCTCTTGGCCAAAAGAGAGGAAGCTGTGAGCCAAACCATCCAGTTGTTTACATGATTTTTTAAGTGTAGCAGCTCTCCCTGCTAGAGGAGGTAAAAAAATGGTTTATCCAGCTGTGCAGCTCCCAAATCCAGACTGGCCTGTTGCATTTGTGTGGCTCCATGTCCTAGGAGGAATGTCAAGAGATGAGCAGGACTACACTAACCTTAGCCTGGATGTGGTGGCCTGGTATCCCATAATTGTCATGGGTAGGTGTGAAGCCAGAGGGGAAAAGGAGTGCAGTACAGAAAGGGGAAGTGTTCCTTTCCTTAAATGGCTCTGCCAGGAGTCAGGAATTTCGGTATCCCACGGGTTCAGAGCCTTTGAGCAGTTGTTGATACAGCAGAGGAAAGCTCTGCAGCAATCTGTCTGAGGGGCAGAGCCAGTAAAGGTTAAAATCCCCTGCTCTGCGTGCCAGAACCTTCATCTCCACATCCCAGACCAAATCCCATCTGGGAATCGCATCCACAGGCACAGACCTCATCTGCAGAGAGTCTGCTGGGCTGTTCCAGGCTGTTCCTGGAGTCCTGGGCAAAGGCTGTGGGTAAATCCCACGTCTGCAGGGGAACAGTTGCTGCGTTTCAGCACGAGAGTCAGTCCTGGCTCGAGAAGAAAGAGCGAGCTGGGCCCACGTGATGGGGATAATCAAACCCTGCTGTCTGTGAAATGCTTTGAGCTCTGCAGTTGAGATGCAATTTACTCACTTAATGCTCTCGTCCTGCAGCCATTTAGCTGGAAACTGAGCTCCCATTTTGTTCCCTCTTCCCCTCGTTGTATCCCGTGCAGTTCAGATGTGGCACTGGCCACTTTATCTTAAATCTTTCCAGCTGCAAACGGTGCTAACATGGCTGGAAATAAAAAATCTGACTCAGAGCATGTGTTTGCTTCCAGATGCTGCATTTCTTGCACGGGAGAAGGCGAGGGCTGACGCTGAGTGCTACACTGCCATGAAGGTGGCTGAGGCCAACAAGGTACTGTGGTTTCCTCTGTGGTGCCTCAGCATCAGGCTGCAGGGGAATACTCAGCACTAGAGCAGTCAGTGATTATTGTCTAAGTCAAAAAACAAAACAAAACCATCTCCTCTCAGCAAAGTTTCCACCTGACTGAAGCATTTAGATCCTTATTTGCAAGTTCATTTTCTTCTCTGGACAGATAAATATGTCGGGATGTCTGAAATCTCTGCTCTGCCAGATGCTAAGGGGGCCTGGCTCTCTCTGTGGATGGAATATCAGTTTCAGTTGTGATGAGAAATGTGGATTATTCCAGTCTCAAGCTGGCAGGCAGTTGGAGCAGGGAGATCTCTGGGGTGACAGGCAGGAGTAGAGTAAATCACAGTTCAGGGAAAGAACAAACGGAGCTGATCTCAGACACCCTGGCAGAGCCTTGGTACTGCAAAAGAAAAAAAAGCCAAAACAAAAAACCCAACCTGGAAACAGGAAAATTACATGGATACAGCTGCCAGGTGTGTTCCTGCCTACAGCAAGTTCCCAGGACGTGCCAGCAGGAAGCACTTCTGTTCTGTGAGGAGGACAGAGGCCTGGGGTGGTTTTGCACAAGTTTTGCCCCAGTTGTTCCATCCTCTGTGTTATAATGTCGTTATCCTGAAAAAAAAGTGAGCTCTGCTCACCCAAACACTCCTCCTGGAAAACAGCCAGGGATATTTTCCTTCCCAGTAGCTCACATTGCAAGGGTTGCAGTGAGGGATGTGCTCTCGGGCATCTCCATCACGTCTGGGTTGAACATTTCCCCAGCTGCTCCCATCACTTCACTTTTCAGTGTGCCATTTAGTCACTGGGATTTAGAGCTTTGCTCGGCCCTGCTGGCAGAGAACCTTCCCAGGGCACTCTGTTTGCCCTGTGGAGGGGCTGGGCACTCCTGGTAGGGCTGTGGAAAGGAGGTGCCTCGTGTGCTCCTGGCAGGAGTTTGCTTTTGCCCAAATCTGGGCTGTTGTGACCCGTTTTCTCTCCATGCAGCTCAAGTTGACTCCCGAGTACTTGCAGCTGATGAAGTACAAGGCAATTGCAGCCAACAGCAAGATCTATTTTGGCAAAGATATTCCCAATATGTTCATGGACTCTGCAGGGAGCCAGACCAAATCTGCAGAGGGACTGGCAGAAGGAATCCAAGATGAAGATGGGGCAGGAATCAGCGAGGACACAAAACTGCTTCATGGTGTCAACTGAAAGATTTCTATTCGTTTTATATCAAAAAACCCCCATGAACTGGGAAGTTCCTTTTTGTTTTCCCCCTTTCCCGTGCTGAAAGAGATGAATCAGACTTAATCCTTTCAATCTTTTGTATGACAATTAGACACAAGGACTTTGGTAATTATGGGGTGGGTTTTCGGGTAACTTCTAAGCAGCCAACTCTAGGTGTGTCCTGTAGCTGCACCTCCCCTGCTCTTGGTCACACACACCCAGGAGTCTGGAGAGGCTGGATGGGAACTTAATTTGAGATTGAAGTGGTTCGTAGCAGTTGGAGGTAAAGCAATGCTGAGGTTTTGGAGGGAGGGGAATCGCTGCTACGACTTGTTTTGTTTCGTTTTTTTTTCTTATTGGAAATTCCAAGTACTTGTTTCAACCCCCTTTCCAAACAAGGTGCTAGATCTGTACACTACACGTGGCTGCTCGAGGCCTGGGCAGTGGCAGGTTCTGCTGAGCTCACGTGCACCATGAGGGACAGAAGCTCAGCTGGAATCCTGCAGGTTCCCAGTCTTTGGGGGGGGGGATCAAAGCCTTAGACTGCACGTCACGCAGGCAGTGACCCAAAGTCCTCGTTTTCCGCATCCTAACACTGCTTTGTTTTCCACTTGTCGTGTTTTTTGTAGCAGTTGGGCTGCTGGGTGAGGGTGTGGGCACAGGGGCAGTGTCCTGGAGGGCAGAGCTGGACGTGATTTTCGGTGAAACCAGGCTGCAGGCGTGGAAATTGTCACTGTCACAGTCAGAAAAACCAGGGAGGAAGGAATTTTTGTCTCAGGGACCCTGACTTTGCAGAAAGCCTTGCAGGGGAGGAGCTGCTGGAGTGACCAGACGGTCGTTAACAGCTTATTATCTGCTCTGCAAGAGCAACTGGATCTCGGTGTTTTCAGAGTGTGACTAGAAAAAGGGCATTCGGGTGAGCTGAGATGAGCAGAACTGAGCTCCTGTGGGTTTGGGTCTGAATACACCTTGTGGAGGGAAGATTTCAAGAGTAGCCAAGGGCACAAACCGTCATCCTGAAAGGTCCCAGGGCAGAGAGAAGCAGCTCTTGTCTGAACTGCCCGAAGTTGAATTCCCCTCTTTCTCTCAGAACAGTGCTAGAATGCACCTTCCACTTCAGAGAACTGAGGAATTCCTCACATCCCAGATGCGAGGAGGGAACAGAGTTTTGTTTTCCACGTGCAAAATTCGAAGTTCAGGCCTAGAGAGAACATTTTTTTCTCTCCCTACTCCATCTGCACTTGGCAGCAGAGCCTGGTAGTTGATTGCTGATATGATTTGAGGCCAATATCCTCATCTGAGATGATGCCAGTGCTCGTCAGAGACCAGCCTGTTGCGTTCACAGGCTCGTGCCCCAAATTCCTGCTCCCCACCACCCCTGGCCTCACCCTTCAGTGTTTAAATCTGCAGCAGTCTGTGTAACAAGGCATCACACTAACAGAGTTCTGATGGATCTCAGCTGCTGGCTCCAGGGCTTTTACAGCAGTTCTCTCTTCCCTGTTGGGAGAGTGACTCTTGATACTTGAAAATGCAAAGTAGAAGCTGAGCGTTTCTGCTGGAGAAGAGTCCCATCTTCTTTGTATTTCTTGGAAAATAGGACCTAAGGGAAGTCCCATTTCCAGACCAACATCAGACCCACAGCACTCAAACAATTGCATCCCCAGGGGAGCTGCAGTATTCCTCACTCATAACTAGGTCTGTGCAGGGAGATTATAAACAGGGAATAGCAGAAATTTAGCAATGGGAAGGTAGTACCTGATCCCTTGAGGATGAGTTTGTTTGGGATTGTTCTATGTTCATGCTTGAGGTTTCCATCAGCAACTAAAACCTCCTTTTACACAAGTATTTTTCACTAATGAAAGGACCCAACTAAGCCAAAGTGGTATTATAAAGTCATTTTTTAATGTATGACTTCACAGCAAGACAATAGTTTGGGATAAAGAGCTCTTAAGGATTCTTTTAATTAAAACCATGACTGCTAAAGTATTAATGTAATTTAGTTAAATTGTGCTAAGAGTAAAAAATCAAAAGCAAAGTTGAGTGTATCAGTCTTGACAAGCCAAAATCCGTTGTTGCATCTTCATTCACTCTTTGTAAAATGTCCTGAATTTTCCAGAGTGGATCTGTCATTCCATGTAAACCTTTATTCCCTCTGTCTCCCTCTTAAAGGGGCATTTTGTCCTGTTTCCGTGATCTTGAGGTGAAGATCTGAATTTTAAACCCACTGTCTCACAAAGGAAACAGAGGTTTGTGGCACTGCTGCTACCTGGGAATGGCTACGGGGAGCATGGGAATGCTCTTTGATCTTCTTATGTACTGAATTCAAAGCCTTTTTATTTTGGTATTTGCTATGACAATAAAATGGCCTTCGATTTTACTATCTTCAGTTTTCACACCAGGGTTTGTGGAGGAGCTTTAATGTGATGTGTGGGTGTATTTGCAGGGGGAGATTTTCCAGAGGGAACATCGAGGCTGTCGGTGCTCCGGTGGGAGTGGGGAGCTGGGGGGTGCTGGGGGTCAATGCTGGTTCTCCCTCTCCAGGGAGGAGGAGGAAAGTGGAAGAAGGGGCAGAGGTGTCCGTGTCCAAGGAATCCCACGAGTGTCTGTCAGTCCCTGCTTTGCTCATGGAGCAGCAAACGCCTCGGATTCGGTAAAGTTTGCAGAAAATCCTTGTCATGTTTTACTGGACAAAGGGCAGGAACCTTCTGGGTGTTTTTGCCCAGCTGTGTAAACACCAAATCTGTGGAGGGACAGTGGAGTTCTGCACATTAAGACAAATATTTGAGTTAATGGTTTCCAGCTGGCAGGCTCCCATTCCTTCCCTCTCAACCCGAGTTACTGCGAGTAAAGCCGGGCATTGTCCCGGAGCCACAGCCACTCCAGCTGCTCTGGGGCTCTGTGGCCCTGCTCCAAGTGCTCCCCAACACTCCCCACCCCTAAACTAGGCCTGCAGGATAAGCCCTGTTGCCTGCCCTTGTTTTTTGGGCATTCCCCCCCGAAATAATTGAAATTCACTCCCTGGCGCCACAGCTCTTCATGGAGGGGGAAGAACCCAGTTTTTTGGGGTGGACACAGAGGGTGGTTGGGCAGTGGAACTCAGGGTTTGGTCATGGCTTCAAGGCTGCCAGAGCTCAGGGAGTGTTTGGACAACGCTCTGAGGGACAGGGTGGGATTGCTGGGTGTCTGTGCAGGGCCAGGGGTTGGATCCATGACCCCTGGGGGTCCCTCCCAACTCGCAGCCCCTCGCAGTGGCGTGAGGCCCAGGCAGGGACAGGTGGGGTGGGTGGCAGCGCTCGCTGCCGCCCCCACGGCGCGGGTATGGCTTGGATTTGTCACCGATTTTTGCCAAACCCGGTGAAAGGGGAGCGGGGGGAGCCCCGACCGCCCCATGCCCGGTGTCCCCCCCCGACCCGCGGGGGCCGCCATGGCGACCGCGACCTTCCCAACATGGCGCGGCGGGGCACTCCCATTGGCCGGCGTTGCGCGGTGGGACGCTCCCATTGGCCACGGTGCGGGGGCGGGGCGAAGGTGTGGCGGAAGTGGGCGCGGGGCGGGCGGGGATGTGGAGAGCGGGCATGGCCGCCGGGGACGGGCTGGGCCCGGCGCTCCGCGCCGTCACCGAGCAGCTGCAGCAGGCGGCGGCGCGGCGGCCGCAGGTGAGGGGACACCGGGGACACGGCGGGGGCCCGGGGGACACCGCGGGGGGCCGCTGCCGCGGCGGCACGGGCTCCGTCACCGCAGGGACGGGCCCGCGCATGGGACAGGTCATGGGTCGTCGCCGTGGGGACGGAGCCGGACCGCCACCGGGAGGGGTCCTGGCGTTGGGACAGGGCCCGTGTCACCGCGGGGACATTCCCCAGTGCCATGGGGACAGGGCCCTGGTCATTCCCCCAGTGCCACAGGGATAGGTGCCACCGTGAGGGCAGGGCCCGTGTCACCGTGGGGACATTCCCCCAGTGCCACAGGGACAGGTCCCACCACGGAGATGGGCACCTGAGCCCCCCAGCAAAGAAGACAGCACCCCACTATCACAACAGGCCTCCCTCCTGCTTGATCCACCCGCACACACACACAGAAGGACAAACCTCCCACCACCCCCGACCTCTCCTGAGCTGGGGGGTCGGGGCTGGGGAGGGCTGGGGAGTGCCCCGGTGTCCCCCCCTGAGCCCCGGTGGTCCCGCAGGGGCTCCCGGCCGTGCAGCCGCGGCTCGTGGCCGTCAGCAAGACGAAGCCGGCGGAGATGGTGATGGAGGCGTACAGGCACGGGCAGCGCAGCTTCGGGGAGAACTACGTGAGTTTGGGGGGACCACGGGGCTGGGAGGGGGACCACGGGGCTGGGAGGGGGACCACGGGGCTGGGAGAGGGACCACAGGGCTGGGAGAGGGACCACAGGGCTGGGAAAGGCCCTCGTGTTGAGGGCACAGAATCCCAGAATCATTGGGGTTGGAAAAGCCCTCCCAGAGCATCAAGTCCACCCTGTGCCCCATCCCCACCTTGTCCCCCAGCCCAGAGCACTGAGTGCCATGTCCAGTCCTTCCTTGGACACCTCCAGGGGTGGACACCTTCACCACCTCCCTGGGCAGCCTCTTCCAATGTTTAACAACCCTTTCTATGAAGAAATTCCTCCTGATGTCTCAGGGCAGCCCAGTTTGGGTGGCTCTGTGGGTGGGGGGCCAGGCTTGGTGACAGCATCACTCCCTGGCCTCGTGTTTTTGGGGCTCCTGTTGGTCCCAGGGACACACACCCCACAGACACTGATCTTACATGTGCCGTGGGTTTAACGGGATTCTCCTGCATTCTCCCAGGTTCAGGAGTTGCTGGAAAAGGCATCAGACTCAAGAGTAAGTACTCAGTCCCCTTCATATTTTCTTCCTTGTATAGCTGTGTCCTGAGAGCTGTTCAGCCAAAGTCCTGGTTTTTGTTAGGAATTTCACTGGATCCTTGCCTTTGCAGATAAGTGGTGGGTTATTCTTAGCTCTCTGCCCCGTTCCCCCTCCTGCCTTGCTGGCTCCAGAGGAGTCTGAGAATACGTGTGCCTTAGTCATGATTTGTCTGAACAGTGCTGTGCCTTTTGTGCTTTCTGTAGGAGAGGCACAGTCCTTGTTTAAAAGAGATGTTAACACTCAGTTTGGGGAAAATATAATTTTATGACTGTTGTAAAAGAGCTTTGCCTTCCTCATTCCCATGGACAGCATTCCCTGCAGCCACAGCCCCTTCCCTCTCCAGGCTGTGCAGCAACCTCAGCACAACCACGAGTTGAGTCAACAAATGAAGAAATTGGGTGTCTGGTGTTTGTTTGTGGGCAAACTAAGCCCGAAGTGCTGCGTGGGGGAAGAGGGAATTGTCATTCCAACCTCACTGTTCTCTCTGCTTTCAGATTCTGTCGTCTTGTCCAGACATCAAGTGGCATTTTATTGGCCACCTGCAGAAAAACAATGTCAACAAGCTGATTGGTAAATCCTGCTTGATTCTGTGTGGGCTGCAGTCTCTCAGTGTTCAGATGTGTCAGGGGAGGTTTAGGCTGGATATTGGGAAAAGGTTCTCCCCAAAGAGGGGGAACTCCCCGACACCTGCTCTAGGGACAAACACTCCTGCACCAGCAGAATTGCCTCAGCCTTTGTTTCCTCCCCAGCTGTCCCAAACCTGTTCATGTTGGAAACAGTGGATTCTGTGAAGCTGGCAGACAGAGTCAACAGCTCGTGGCAGAAAAAAGGGACATCCCAGAAGCTGAAGGTCATGGTGCAAGTTAACACGAGTGGGGAGGACAGTAAGTGGCCCTTTCTGAAGATGTGCAGCCCTTTCTGACTCCTGTTCAGAGAACCTGAGCAGGATGGGCTGGTTTGTGCTCTCAGATTGTTTCTCTGGCAGGGCTGGGCACAGGTCTCCCTGTTTTTTTCCAGGTAAGCACGGCCTTCCCCCTGGAGACACCACGGCTGCCGTGGAGCACGTGATCAACAAGTGCCCCAGCCTGGAATTTGTGGGGCTGATGACGATCGGCAGCATCGGGCACGACCTCAGCAAGGGCCCAAATCCTGACTTCCAGGTAAGATTTTCTAGGAGAAAATGTCACTGTGGGCTGGTCTCCTGTTACAGTTTGTCTGTCCCAGTGAAACCAGTCTGAGTCAGGCTATAAGTCTGTAGAAACACCATGCTCAGAGCAGTGCAGAGCCCTCAGTACCAGTGTCAGTGCAGGTGGAAGACTCCTTTCTGCAGAGCATTTCTCCCATCCCTCCTCTGCAGCTGCAGCCAGGATGTTGGCAGGGCTGCCTGTGCAGCAGTTGCTGTCCTGGAGCCTGTGGCCCAGGTGAGGTTTCCGTCAGCCTCCTCTGTGTTGTCAATAAATCCGGGAAATCTCCAGGCGTTGTTACACCACTTCAGTGGGAAATGTGGGAATTGCATTTCCTGTGTGAAGGAGACTTCAGAGACAGGCAGGAGTCGTGGTCTGTGGCACTCTGGAAGGGAGCTGGCGTGGCTGTCAGGTGTGTGAGCCTCTCCTCTTCCCCTCTCCCTGCAGATGCTGCTGTCCCTGCGGCAGGAGGTGTGTGAGAAGCTGAATCTCCCCGTGGAGAAGGTGGAGCTGAGCATGGGCATGTCCACGGACTTCCAGCACGCAGTGAGTGTGTTCCTCCTGCCGCCCTTCCCGTGGGGAGCAATTGCAATTTGCACCCCAAATTCCACCCAAACAGGCCTCTTGCATGGAGATCCCAACAGTGCTGTTCCATGAAAAACAGCTCTGCTGGTCCTGGGGTAGATTCCTGGGATCAAACCAGCCCCTGGGTGGCGAGTGTGGGGGAAACTGTCCTTCTGTGACATGGTGAGAACCAAGGCTGGTCACAGGGGTGGTGGCACCCCTGCCCTGACCTCCTCCTCTCTGTCTCTTCCAGGTAGAGGTTGGATCCACAAACGTCAGGATTGGGAGCACTATCTTTGGAGAGCGGGATTATTCCAACAAAGCCGTCGGGGGCAAGGCCCCCGCTGGAAGTAAAGGCCAAACAGAGGCTGTGGCAGTGCAGGGGCAGTAGGTGGAAAACAAAACCCCTCCAGAGGAGAGACCTCGCTGCTGGGAGACCTCACTATGCATTTTACCTCCCTCCATGTCGGCACCTGATCCTGGTGGTGAGGGGGAATTCCTCGGAGCAGAGGCCAGAAATGCCTCATAACCATCATGATTTTAGAGCACCCCTAGAAACTGGAAATCTTTATAACCAACAGATGATAAGGAAGTTGGTGGCTGAAAGTGGCTGTGGTGTCTTGGCTCCTCAGGGTCATCCAGGACAGAGACCTTGGGGTGACTGGGTTGGGCAAACAAGTGTTTGTCAGGCTGGAGCTGCTGCCCAGTGAGGTGGGTGTGACCTGCAGCAGTGCCGGTGATTGCTTTCACTGAGGACTAAATTCTTCATTAAACAAGCTGTGATCTTGCCAGAAACCCATCAGTGTTTCCCCAAATAGGAGTTTTGGACGTGGGATGGTTATGTGGGAGCTGGGATAGGGCCATGCTGTGACACTAGAGAGACCATGGCCATGGAAACGGGGCGAGTGCCAGACACAGGGGGCTGTGAGGAGCTCAGCTGCCACCGGGAGTTCATGGCGTGATGTTCTGGCTGCACATCACAAGTGTGGGAGTGTCTTTTGGGCTCAATTCTGTTATTTTCAGGCTGACATTCACTTTTCCCATGGCTCCATGTCTGCCCAGATCTGGAATGCTTTCCCCCTTCCCTTCCTTTCCCCTCCTCTGTTGTTGGGAATTATTTTCATCCTGCCTAGTAGTTTTGACGCTGTTTTTTTGGTCAGAAGGGGACTTTTTCTGCCGGGTCCCTGCTCTGC
The DNA here is from genome assembly GCF_003945595.2 of Pipra filicauda. Classification (NCBI taxonomy): domain Eukaryota; kingdom Metazoa; phylum Chordata; class Aves; order Passeriformes; family Pipridae; genus Pipra; species Pipra filicauda. The sequence continues at coordinate 25,579 of NW_024104760.1, forward strand.
CACCAGCTTGCTGTTGCTTTCCAAGGTGAGTCCCACCTCCTCTACACCTGTGAGAGGATAACATGCTTGGCTCAGGGCAGCAGGGAGGTTTTCTTGGGAAAAGTACTTCAGAAAGGGAAGTATTATTGTCCCACTGCATTCTAGGTTCCTGAAAAAAAAAATCCTTTGGCCACTGAGAGAGCTGTGTCTTAACCTCCTAAGTGCTGGTCCAGCCTTCCCTGCTCCTGGAAGAGGGAAGTGGGACTGTCACTGCAGTAACTTTCCTTCAGGTGTGAGCAGAAGCTCCTGTTGTCCTGTGCTGTTTGGCCAGTCTCACAACCTGTGTTGCAGCTGATTTTTGGGCTTTTGTGGCTGCTAAGAGGAGGAGGCCTCGGCTGCCAGCAGAAACATCCTCCCCAGGCTTTGCTCTGTGTGCGTGTGGTTAAATCTCGCTGTTGGTTCCACTCTCTAAACGCTGAATGTAAATGAAGAGTCACCTCCAACACCACCCTGTTGTAGCTCTGTGGTTTAGAAGCAACGTGGGGTCGGAGCCGCCCTCCCTGCGCTGCACCATGTGTGGTTTCATAGTCCAGTAATAAAAAGTGATGAGTTTTAATACCATCTGTGCCAACTCCAAAGCTATTAAAGATGTTATTTTTATGTTCCAGCGTGGTGAATAAATGGCCTGAGCCGGTCTTGGAGCTGTTTGCCCAGCCTGGAGCTGCTCTAGGAGCTGGGAGGAGGGTGGTTGAAAGGCAGCTGAGGCAGAGCTGGCAAAGAAAGTGAAGTGATTTTTCATCTGAAGGGTCAAAACCGAGCTGGTCGGTGCCTCGAGCTGTCCCCGGAGCAGCCTCTGGGTGGCGGTGCTGTCGCGGTCACGGGGCCGGGACAGGTCAACGACGGGTCCCAAAATCACCTTGTTTCCCACCTGATGGCCGGAGTGGGGTCCTTCCTCTTCCTCCTCCTCTCTCCTCCCGGAATTTCAGCACCGCGCCCTCACCGGGACCCTCGTGTTGGCAAATTCCTGCACAGGAAAAGCCTCTGGGGTATTTTACACCTATTCTGTCTGAACCCTAGTCCAACATGCAGGGGCTGCAGAGCCAGCCCAGCCCTGGCCCCGGTGGTTGGAGCCTGAAGGGGTTTGTTCACCCCTCACTAGTGGCCCTTCCCCACTGGCTGTGGCTCCAACACGGGCTGCACTGCCACAGTTTGTTTGGGCACAGGGCAGGGGTGGGCTTACACTGGGAATTCTCTTCTGGTGTGGCTCACCTCCCCTCTGGCTTTTCCTCTCTCAGGCGTTTTTTGTATCTCATTTCCTGAGCTGGGACTGGGCTTCAGCCAAGCTTAAAGAAGTGGTGAATGGTTTAAACTGGGAGGTGAGTGCGCTGGGGTGGCTGTGGGGGAGAACAAGCCTTGTCCTGATGTCTTTGCCGTGGAACTCTGGCTCATCACTGTGGTATTTGAGGAGCAGACTGGCTCAGGAAAGTGTGTGGTCTTCTGGATTGCTGCTCAGCCTGCACCCTGCCTGCTGAAACATTCAGCTCTGCTGGTGGCCTCCTGCACGAGGCTGTGGCACAGCAGGGCCTCTTGGTGGCCCTGGGGCTGCTCCCTGCCACGGGACACCTCTCCCCTGCACTCAGGCTGGTCTGGCCCCTGCTCCTGTGGGGATGAGGCTGAGTGCTGGGCTGGAAGAGCTGGTGCTGGGCTGGAACAGCCAGTGCTGGGCTGTGACAAGGCACTGGAGAGGAGGGACAGCAGCAAGAGCATCTGCTCCTTCCCCTGCAGCTGCTTCTCTCACCCATGAAGCTTCCAACTGACTTTTTCCCTCATGCCCGAGAGCTTTGCTGTGCTCCCCACGTGTCCGAGCCTCCCCAGAGCCGGAGCAGCCCACGGGCACCTCCCGTTCCTCCTCGAGGAGCCCACCCAGGGCCCGAGGCAGGAGGGTGCAGAGCTGCGGGGTCGGTGACACCAAACACCTGCCCAAGGGAGCGGGCACAGACCACCCACTCCCTCCACGGAGGTCAGCCCGCAGATGGGAGCTGTTGGTCACTGGAGTGGAGCCAGCGGGCTGGAGATGAAAGGCTCCCCGGCCTCTTAATGAACCGCGCGGAGCCTCGGCCCCCACGGCCCGGCTCTATTTACATCCAGCAGAGCCCCCGGCAGGGCTGGGGTGGCAGCAGTGCTCGGGCTCCCCGTGCTCGGCGCTGTCACTGTCAATATTTGCCTTGGAGGGACACGTCCAGCAGACAGGGGGGACTCCTCCTCCCCCGTGACTTCCAGCGGCCGGCGGCGCAGGCGCCGTCCCCTCTGGAGCAAAGGCAAGGCCCCGGGATTCCCAGCACTCCCCTGAGGTGACCCTTGTTTCCACACTGGGGTTTGGTCTCTCTAAGAGGGAAAACAAACCCGTGGATGATGCTGGACAGAGTGATTTGCTGCTGCCTCTCCTTCCCTGGCTCCTGGGGGCTGCACTGGCCACCCATGGCCATCCTCATCCTCGGGGAAGAGCCGGTGGAGGAGCAGCAGAGATCAGGAGCTGTGGGTCAGTTCCCTGCTGCCCCTGGGGGCTGTGGGCAGGTGGGAGTCTGGGGTGGCCGGGAGCAGTTCGGATCCGGGCCCAGGCGGATCCCGACGCAGCCCTTCAAAGTGGAAAGTGTGTTTATTTCTGGGATATCGGCTTTCCGGCAGGAAGGACGGCCACTGCCAAGGTTTTTATTGGATCCCAGTGAAAGGAATTAAGAGAGTCTCATGCTTGTTGTCTTTCCCTGGGCCTGCAGTACTTAAGGAGGCTTTTTACCTTTGAGTGGGAGCGAGGGACACGGGGATTTGGCATCTGGCACCGGCACGTCTGTGGTGATGGGGTTTCAAACGGGAGGCTTTGTCTCCTGGGCCAGAGGCATCAGGAGGGGTCGGGGCTGGGAAAGCACAGAGAGGGGCTTGGAAGCAGTTGAAAGAACCCAAACTCCATCAGGCTCGAAGCATGTGGGAAGTGTTGCTTGAGCTCCTCTCCTCATAGTGAGGCTGGGGCCAGGTATTCCACACATCCTAGTTTGGACAAGGTTCTCACTGTTCTTGTTGAGAATTTTAATGGAGGTTGAGATTCTGAAGAAGGAGGAAAGCCCACTCTTGCTGAAAGCAGGAGGCACCTCTCACCATTCGGGGGCTTGGGAGGGTTCCATGCTGTGCCGATGCTCGCAGGATCCCGGAGCGGATACTGGACACAAGTGGTTTCCTGTTGCTCTTCCAGCTTCAGCTGCAGGATCTGGGACCAGCATCCTGCAGCCCTGAGTGCGGGAGGAGGATTTCTGCAGGGAAAATTCTGCTCAGTGGAAAAAAGGGAAAATAAAGCCCACGAAGATGGAAAAATGTGGGACACCTGATGGTCTTTTTTTATTAACAGGATGACGCCAGTCTCCAGGGCTCTGAGGTCCTACACCTGACCCCCCGGGGCAGGGAGGGGGGGGCTGTGGAGGGTCTCACTCCCCACAGAAGAGCCCTTAGGGTCACAGTCCTTGTCCTTGCCTGGCTGGAGGCAGTGGGTGCCTGGGCTGGGAGCTCTATGGGCACCGGGCTGCTTGCGGTGCCAACCAAGAGCTCGTGTGGAACAGCCTGGAGTGTGAGCTGAGGGGAATCCCTGCTTCCCGACATCCACCAGCACAGCGAGCTGTATTTATTTGGAGAGAGGAGTAAATTTCTTTTCCCCTCCAGGAACGATTGGTCCTGGAGAGAAACCGCATTCCCAGCACCATCTTGCCGTCCTTCCATGACCCTCTCTCACCTCTCCCTGGCACGGGGTCCCGCACACTTCATTGCCGGCTTTTGATCCCTTTCGATTTGGCTCTGCAGTGAGCCGTGGCCTCGGAGAAGCCGAGCCCCGGGGGGACCAGAGGGCTGGGGGCAGGCAAGAGGCAGCGGGGACGTGGGAGGGGGGGAGCGGGAAGGAAAATATTGAACTTAGTGTGAAAAGCAGTGAAGCAAACAGGGAACTTAAGGGGGAAGAGTGTTAAACGCGGAGCGGAGGCCAGGAGGGGACGGAGCAGTGTGACCACGGGGTGAGTTCGTGCAGGGGCTTCCTGCGTGGCGCGGGGTCCCGGGGTCCCACAGGCAGAGAGAGTCCCCCGTGCGCAGGAGATCTGGCGGGGCCACGTGCGTGTCACCACCCTGGACGCGGCACCCTGTGCTTGCCACAGCCGGGATGTGCTCGCTGACCCGCGCAGGGCTCCGGCCATCCCCGCCGCTGCCCGGGGCTCCAGCTCGGGCCCGGAGCGGGGGCAGCCGGAGCCCTCCAGGGGAGGTGCGGGTCCGTCGCTCCCGGACGGGGGTTCCATCCCCAGCCCGCGGGGGTCCCGCTCCGCTCCGTGCGGGTCCCCCCCGCTCCCGCACGGCCCGGGGGGGCCGAGCCGCTGCCCTCGGCGGGGCCGGGGCGGGCCGGGGCGGGCCGGGGGAGGTGCCAGGGCCGGCGGCGGAGCGCGGCGAGCGGCGGAGGCGGTGCCGCCGGAGCCGCCCCGGGGAGCGGGGCGGCGGCGGGCGCGGAGCCGGAGCCCGTTCCCGCGGCCCGGGGCCGGGGCCATGCGGGCGGCGGCGCTGGTGCTGCTGGCGGCGGCGCTGAGCGGCCCCGGGGCCGGGGCGCGGAGCTGCCCCGCGCTCAGCCTGGGCTGCAAGTGCTCGGCCGAGCGGGCCAAGGCGGGCGGCGGCCCCGGCGCGCCCCGGAGGAGGGTGGTCTGCAGCGGCGGGGGGCTCCCCGCGCCGCCCGAGCCGCGACTGCTGCCCGACGGCACCGTCACGCTGTGAGTACCGCGAGCGGGACCGCCCCGGGCATCCCCCCCTGCCCCCGCGGCATCTCCCCCGGGCATCGCCCCCGCATCCCCACGGGCATCTCCCTCTGGCCCCGCGCTGCCCCGCACTGCCCCGGCCGGGCGCTGCTGCCCCGGGGCGCCCCGAGAGGGACAGGAGCCCACGCGTGGGTCGCGCTGAGCCCGCTCCGTGCGGGGGGACCCCGCATCGCCCCGGCTCGGGGAGGTGCTGGCGGGACACGGGAGCCGGGGGGTGAAGCCCCGCGGGGTCGGGGAGCGCAGTGAGGTTCCTTTTTTCTCTCGATAAGCGCCTCTGCACCAGCGAAAGCGTCGCTGGATGCCTCGTAACGTGGTTTAATTCGCGTTAAAAGGAGCGTCGCGGCTCTGGACCCCGCTGTCCCCACGGCGCGGCGGCAGCGCGGGGTGGTGTGGACGTGAGCTGGAAATCCAGGAAACGGGCTCCTTCTCCCGCTTCCCTCCGCGGCGTTTCTGAGTGCTGGGGAGGATGTTTTTGTTTGAAAGTGACTGTTCTCGCTGGAAATATTTACTGAGAAGCGACAAGGAGCGATTAATGGGTTTGGAGTTTGTGCAAAGGGTCTAAAGCTGCTGCTTGGTCCCTAAAGGCTCCTCTTCCTCACGCCCCCCTTGCCGGGGGTTGGGGTTCAGCCGGCGCTGGCAGCCGTGCGCTGCTCGCTGCAGGGTTTATTTATAACTCCGGAGGAGATGTTTGAATTAAAATCTGGATGGGAGGCTGGGCTGGCAGCCCTGCAGCTGAGGGGAACGTCGCCTTCACCCAGGGTGTCATCCAGTCAGGGTGGGCAGTCCACGCCAGTGTGCCCATGGTCGTGGCTCCCACTTTCCGCTCCTCGGGTGGGTTTGGTTGGACGCTGCTGAGGGTTGGGGGCTGCCGAGCTCCTGGTGCCGTCCATCCCCACACGCTGGAACCCACTGGGTCGCGTTGCTGTTGCTCTGGTTCCCTGGGTGCCAATATTGCCCAGGTTCCTCTCTTCGGGGTGATGGTGGCAGCGAAGGGACCCCGCTGGCACCACCGTCCCCGTGTGGAATGTGGCTGTGGAACACACCGGTGCTGCAGGGTGGGGCCACGAGCAGGGGCTGAGTGTGACAGTCCCATCAAAAGCATGAAGTCGTACTGGAGTAAAAGCACTGATGGGTGTCCCCGGCACCCCTTGGTGGGGGACGCTGGGTGGCTGTGGGCAGGTGACAGCTGGGCTCTCCATCACATCCTGAGCTTTGCTCTTCGTGGCTTTGCTCCTACAGCCCTTCCTTGTGCCTCAGCCCCTTGCAAACACCCGTGGGGATGTTTAGTCCCTTGTCGGTTTGTATTTGGGAAAGGCAACCCGTCCCATGGTTGCTCCGGTGCCCTTTCCAGCTGTTCCCAGCAGGGCAGAGGGTTTGTGCCGCCTGTGCTGGGCTGGCTCCCTCGGAGGGGCCGGGATGACGGTGCAGAAGCATTTAGGGCATTACACGATCCCACTAAAACGTGACATGAAACCTACAGGCGTAGGCAGAAACCTACAAATATGCGGTGACCCTGGCTCTGCTCTCGCGCAGTAAACATGATTTATTCCAAACCCTTTCCAGATGGAACAATCAAAACCAGAGGCTCCGACTTTGGGAGCGTCTCCTGGAGCCACTGGGGTGCGGGCAGGGAGCGGAGGGGCCCGGGCACGTGGCAAGGGCTGCACGTGCCTTGGGGACACCCTGCTGGGGACAGCCAAATCTCGACTCCTGTGGGTGAGCCGGGGCTGGGCAGGGCTCCTACATGTGCCCTGGGGTGCTGGGTCCCAGCTGTGCCCTGGGGGGCTCAGGCCCTCTCCGTCCCCTGGGGTCTGGGGTGCTCAGCATCGCTGTTGGCCCACCGGCAGGAAGCGTGGGGCGTGTTTGGGGCAGTAATGCTTCAAAGCGGAGCCGTGTTCCAGTCCTCATCCAGTCCAGCCTGGAGGCAGGAGTGCCTGAGTGCAGGGGGGAGGCTCTTCCCAGCAGCCACCAGCACGGGAGGGATCTGGCCCGGCCACGGCTCCGTCTGTCTGGGCAGTGGCCGGGGACAGGCGGACAGCCAGAGGAGGTCGGGTGGCTGGAGGAGGTCTGTCGCCCTGTGGGTCCCTCCTTCGGCTTTTTCCCACACTCTCGCTTTACTTCTTTATTTATCTTTAATTATTAGGCCTGTGCTGAGGAATCTTGTTCTGCCTCCTCGGCAGCTGCTGCGCATTTACCCCCCCTGTGCCTGAGAAACGCTCGCTGGCATCGCAGCAGGGACAGGAGACAAAGGATGAGGGGACAAAGTGCACCCTGGGGACCTGCAGACACCACTGGGCTCGGCCTCAGTCCCAGTGCCCCAGACACGTGTTGGTGTCCGATTGGGAACATCTTCCAAGCAGAGCTGTGTCTCCTTCCTCTTCCTTTGGCTCCTCGCAGGGATCACCAGGAGCCAGCATGGGGGCACATGTGGGGTCTGGTGAGCGGGGTGATGCTCACAAACCCCCCTGCAGCCCCAGCAGACGTTACACACACAGCGTGTGCTCTCTGACACCCGCCCTGGTTTATACCCAGAGTTTCATTCCTGCCCCCAGCTCCCTGCAGGGAGGAAGGAGGAGCACCAGCCTTGGTGTCACCCTGTTCTGACGTGGCCCTGTGGAGCTCACCCGGCTGTTTTGGCAGGGCTGGCACTGATGCAGCCTGGGGCAATCCCCCAGCCCCACATCCTGCTCCTGTTGGGGCCGGGGGATTTGGGACCTCTCAGGGCTGCCCCTCCAGCGTGGCTGTGAGGTGCCAGGGCACTGCAGATGTGGATTAACAAGGCTTTAATCCCCCCCAGCTGACCCCTGTGCTAATCGGCCGGTGGAAAAAGCGCCATATCCCCAACTAGAGCTGGAGAGCAGTGGCCAGCCCCGCTGTCACACGGGCGGGAGCCCAAACCTCTTCCAGATGTGGAATCCCAGCACAGGCCTCATTTATGTGCACAGCTTGATTGCACTGAAATTACAGATTGTCTGCAGGGAATAGAGGGCTTTGACTTATGACCAATTTCCAGTTCTACTTGAACTCCCCGCTCCAAGGCCGCTCTATCCTGGGCCCTGCAGATGGTTGCTTTCTGAAACCTTCCTCAGCTTTTTATTTGTTGTGTATTGGGCTGCAGCTCCATCAGGTTTGGGTTTTCCAGGGTCTAAGGGTCGTGGTGCTGCCCTGTGCGTCGGAGCATCCCAGCCCACGCCGGCTCTGGAGGCTTCACCCTCTCTCCGGGGCTTATTTTTCCTGTGCTAACAAAAGCTGAGGCTTGGAACAATAATTTTCACCATCCGAAATAGCCCGGCGTGACGTGAGGCTGGAGGCAACGCCCGGGCATGGGCGGGGCGGGGAACAGCCCCTGAGCACCCAAACAAGGTGGGGACGGGGGTCCCAGCCAGGTCTGGGGGGTCTCCAGTCCCACTGGGCTGGGAGCTGCGGGGTCCCCTCTGGGATCCTGCAAGGTCTCCCCTGGGATGCAAGGTCCCTCCCTGGAGCTGTGGGGCCCCTCTTGGGATGTTGTGGGGTCCCCTTGGGAACTGTGGGGTCCCTCTGGGATGCTGTGGGGTCCACCCCGGGACATGGGTTCCCCCCGGGATGCTGCAGGGTCCCTCTGGGTCGCTGCCTGTCCTCCCCATGGATGCTGCCTCCCCCAAAGCCCTCCCTGCTGCCAGAGCCCTCGGCACCTCTCACCAGCCCCGGGGCCCCTCTTTTCTCTTCCCCAAATCCCTCTGCAGAGCAGCGAGCCGTGCTCGGGGCGCAGCCTGCGCGGTATCTGCTCCCGGCATATGCTTTGAATTAATGCACTTGGAGAGCGGAGCCGGGCCGGGTCCCCGCCCCCAACGCGGCCCCCCCAGGAACCTCCGCGCCGCTGCCTTCCCTGCCCGGGCTGGGGAGCCACCGTCTCCCCGCGTCCTTTTTTGGTTGGGTCCAGAGGAAGTTTATTGTTTCAGCAGCCCAGTTTCTGGAGCTGTTATTTATCCAAGTGGATTCCAGCACGCTTGAAAAAACAATCTTGTTTTTTTCGCTTTTGGCTCCTCTTTTTGAGATGAAAAAAAAAGAGAAGAAGAAGAAGGGGTCTGTATCTCCCTGCCGGCAGCCTCGTGGGCTCCAGGCCCCCACAGCCCCGGCACGAGGGGGGGATTGGAGCGTGGATGCTGCACCCCTCCCAGGGCCGGATCCCCCAGGATGGGAGGATGCTCCTCGGGGCTCTCCCCGCCGTCCCCACCACGCATCCCCCATCGTTTCCGTTTGACTCCACGCTCTGGTCCTTAATCCCTGCATTGTCCGGAGGGACTTTTCCAGCCGCCGCTCAATTAGCCAATTATTGTCCCCGTGGCGGGGCTGTCCCTGACGGGAGCCCCCCACCCGCCCACACTCCCCGGGGCCGGAGGGTCTCAGGGCACTGGGCAGGATGAAGGCGCCGTTTCGGGTGGGAGAGGCGTGGGGGTGGTCGGGCACTGAGGGCTGGGGGGGTCCCCAGCCCTTCCCACCCAGCACATCGCTCTGAGCCCGGGCTGGGCGTCCCTCTTGCTGAGCTGAGGGGTCCCATCCCCTCTCCCCCTCAGGTGATCCCTCCTCCCCGGGGCAGCTCTTGTGGTTTGAAATCCAGCTGGGGGTCTGGTTTCGTCCCTGCGTGCCAAGGGCTGGGTCCCTGTGTGGGGTCCCCAGTGAGGCTCGGGGGCTGCTGGCCTGTGACCCCTGTGTGTTGGGTCAGGGTGGCCCGGCAGACACACTGATCCCATATTATTTTGGGGTTTCTCAGGTAATCTCCTGTCAGGGGACGGTGGTGAGGGCCTGCACAGGGCTCAGCTGCCTGTGGACACGCGAGAGCAGAAAGTCCCGTGGAGCCTGATGAGAACTTCCTGGGAAAAAAAACAAAAAACAAAAACAACAAAAAACAAAAAAAAAAAAAACAAACAAACAAACAAACAAACAAAAAAAAACAAAAAAAAACAAAAAAAAAAAAAAAAAACACACACACAAAAAAAAACCCCAACAAAAAAACCGAAAACAATTGGGAACATAATATCCATGAAACTAGAGAAAACAAAACAAACCCGTGTTGGAGGATGTGGGCTGTGACAGGGGAGTGTGAACCGGCTGGCTTCTGTGGGACAGGGAAGAGAAGAGCCAGGATCCCTACCCGGGAAGAATTTTACCAGGAAAGAAAAGTTTTGGGCAAACTGTTGCTGTCGATGCAGCTTTTTGTGTCAACCCCTCGTTTTGGGCAAGGATCTCTTCTCTTTTGGAGCTCAGGGTGTCTGTCCCACACCATGCCAGTTCTGGAGGGACTCCAGGGGTGGCTTTGCCGAGGTGGCCCCCGGGGGCGGCTGATCCCGTTGGATCACGGGAGCGTTGCCTTTTAAGGCGGGAGATGTGGAATGGCAGAGGCGCGGATGGTCCCAGGGGTCCAAGAACAGAGTGTCCCCGGGGCTCGGCGTGGGGCTGCATTCCCAGCTGGGCTGCATTCCCAGTGGGGCTGCATTCCCAGCAGGGTGCAGCTCCCTGGTGCTCCGGCCCTCCCGGCTCTGCCCACCACACTGGGGCATGGCCATGGCTGTGTCCCCCTGCACAGCCAGTGCTTCGGGTTGTGAAATCTCCTGCTGCTGGAATGAAAACCTCCTGGAGCCACTGGAGCCTTGAGCAACAGCCCCCGCCGACACCGTGACGGGGAATTGGGGCACCCTGAGGGGCTGCTGTAGCCCAGAGCTGGGGCTTTACTGGGAGGGTGCTCTGGAAACATCCCTGCTGCCCCCTGCTCTGGGAAGGGTCCTGGGCTGAGCCGGCACCGCGCTCGCTGCTGGAGCGAGCCGAGCCCCGGCAAAGAGGGGTCCCGGCAGGGAGGAGAGGGTCAGACGCAGCCCCGGCCCCGGCAGCTCCGGCCGCCGGTGTGTGGAAGCAATTTGCGGCCGTCGGGGCTGCCGGACGCTTCCGCTCCCCGCCGGCCGGGGCGAGGGTCCCGCGGACGCGCCGGTGCCCGGTGGCGGCTCCTCATTAGCGCAGGATGCGGGGGCCGCGCTGCGGGACCCCGGCCCTTCCCTCCCAGCCAGCCCGGGGGGGTGGCAGCCCCCTCCCGAGCCGGGTCTGGTCCTGCCCGTGAGCCGAGCGTGGCCGCGCGTCCGGGCGGGATGGGCTGGCAGCACACAGCCCCCATTCAGCCCGGCCGCCGGGCCCGCCGTGTGTAAACAGCCCCGGCCCGGCCCTCAATGAGCCCTTTTTTCCCCGCGCCTCCCCCCCGGCCGAGGCTCCCCGGTGCCCTCCCGCCCCCGGCCGCCGCCTGCCCCGGCTCTGCCGCCGGGTCACATTTGCCGGCGCTGGCGTCGCCGGTGCCCACGCGGCCGCCCGGGAGGCACCGCCGGTCCCGAGAGCCGCGTCTGGCTCTGCTAATTGCAGCTTTAATGAGGTCCTGGCTTAATCGTCGGGTGCCGGTGCCCTCCGTCCGCTCCCGTCTCCCCACAAGGGCCCCTTCGGCCAGCAAAGCTGTTTATTTTGGAATAGAATCTCCGGGCTGGGAGGCTCCCGGGGTGGCCGCAGTGCTGTGACCAGCAGGAGCTGGGGGGTCCCCTCCTGGCTGCAGGTCCTCGGGATGTCCTGGGTGCTGGGGTGGGGGGTCATTGCCCACCCGTGCAGCTCCCAGGTGATGCCCCAAGAGCTGGCACGGGGACCACATGGTGTTCCATGGCATGAGGACCATGCAGAGCATCCCATGGTCCCACCTGGCTGTTCAAGCCTGTCCCTGAGAGTTCACCTCGTTCCAGTGGCACAGCTGGGGCTGTGGCTTCTCACAGGGGGGTCTGGCTGTTCCCACTCCCCTCCAGCCCCCAGGTCACCAGGGCATGGCTGGGGGTCCACGGCAGGTCAGGTAACAAGGCTGCCTCTCTCCCTTTGCTCTTCCCACAGGCTGCTGAGCAACAACAAGATCACAGTGCTGGAGAACGGCTCTTTCTTCGGGCTGCGGGCTCTGGAGAAGTTGTGAGTGCCTGGGGGGCAGGAGGGTGGGGGGCAGTGGGGTGCAGGTAGGGCTTCCATGGGATGAGAATGGAGTGGGTGCCGGCATCACCACCCACATCCCACTCCTGGTGTCATTCCTGGGAGCTGCAGCGGGACTGGCACCCCGGGGCACAGAATTTGCTGCTGGCACCCACGGGCATCCCAGGGACCCCGGGAGCTGTGGTGGGGCAGGAGGCACCGGGGGGGCCGCGCTCCGTGAGGGCCGGTATGAAAAGCGACATTGTCCCCCCGAACAAAGTCAACTTTCTTATCTCTCCATGAAAGGCATCTCTATGGAGGGAGCTGCGAGGAGGGGAGATTTATGGCCCCCATATGGGTTTGATCTGTAGGTATGCAGGCGCGGGGACCGGCACTGAGGGCGTTTTGTTCCCCGCCAAGGTCTCGCGCATTCCGGCGCCCCGCGGGCTCCCGTGGAAATCCCCACGGGACTGCTTTTGGGGTGAGCGGGAAGCAGTCACCTTGGGGGCACCATCCCACAAGGCCAAGTCCTCTCCAGTGTGGGTCCAGGCCTCGGGTCAGTTCCTGCCCCTGGCACCGAGCTCTCATTAATGCTGAGGAGCAGTGAGGCCGCTCCTGGGGAGGACTCTGGCTCTGCAGCCCCCGGGGTGTCCAGGATCCCCACAAAGGTTTCTGTGCCCTGGGAGAGCAGCTGCCCCAGGTCACCTGCTGCTCACCACGGGGTCAGAGGGGTCCAGGGAGGGTGGGCAGCACTCCCCCACCCCGGGCCGGCCGCATCTCCCTGTGCAGTGCCTGATTGCCCTCGACAGGAGCTGTAATTGTTTTTATCAGGTCAGTTTGGGGCCACGGCACAGACGTGCCCCGTGGAGAGTCCGGCTGGTGTGGTGGGGACACAGTGGGGGCTCCAGGACCCCTTGCTTCTCATTTTGGGGCTCGCAGGGCCCCTGCTCACCCTGGCTGCCCATCGTGGGCGCTTCAGAGTCCCAGCATGATGGGGAGAACCGATTCCCGGGGTCTCAGCAGTGCCCCCATGGACCACTGCCCCTCCGGGCTTGGCATCTCCGGTGATTTGTAGCGGCGTAATGAGATTAATGAGTCTGAGCGGGGCCGGTATGTGGCAGCGGCCTCATTAGCACAGCCCCGCTTGGGGGGCTGCGAGGGGGCTCGGCGGGTGACAGAAGGGACAGGGATAGACTCTGTCCCTTCATCTGCCCCTGTCTGAGCTGGGCTGAGGCGGGTGCCCAGGTCTCCCTCGGTGTGTGCAGGTGGGTGTTTGCAGGGCGGGTGTTTGCAGTGTGCCTGTTGTTGGTGCAGTGGCTGGTGGCAGTACAGGTGAGTGGAGCTGTTCCTTCAGCACCAGCGCTCACCTGTGCACACCTGCCTGCACACCTGCCTGCACTGCTGGCCATGGGAGCTGCCGGGACGTGCGTTTGCTGCTCGGGAAGGCAGGGGATGGCAGGCATGTGCAGAGCCATTGCATCAGCCGAGTGGGGCCGGGATGACGCCGGCTGCGTTTCCTCTCCCTGCAGGGCCCCTCGTGTCTCTCTGGCTGGACTCCCACCCCCCTGCACTCTGGCTCTGCTGGAAGGGGTTGCACCACTCCTCATCCCAGGCACTGGCTCCTGGCCCTGCAACAGGGCTGTGGTTGATGGGGTGTCCCCAGGGCTTCAGGCAGAGCAGCGGGAGACCCAGCGCTGAGCTCCCTGGAGACTGCTATAAATAAACACAGATCCATATGGATCCCATTTCCTCTCCCAGCCAGTGCTGGTGCTCGGCAGGAGTTGCCTCGGGTCCCAGGGGCTGGATGGAGAGGCTGATGCCACCGGTGCTGCCAGCCCTGCTGGCAGCCTGACCAGCCCCTGATTAGATACGTGCCTGCAATCAGGCTAATCAGCCAAATGAGCTTCCCAAGGGCCACAGAGCCCGTCCAGGGCTGTGCTCTTATCCCAAATGCAGGAGATAACCCACCAGGACATGGCTGTTCTGGAAGCAATGTGAGGCCAATGCCAGCAGCCAATGCCAATGTGCAGGGGCATGTGATGCTTCTTGGTGCACTCGGAGTGTGCCGAGGAGCTGGCATCCCCCTGGGAGCAGCGAGGAGCCTCGTGCCTTCCCTGCACCCTTTGGAGAGATAACAAGAGGGAAATGGGGTGGAAAACTGTTAATGAGGCCCTTGTAGGGTGTTTGCAGTGCCTAGGGGGGCTGAGGAAGAAGATGAGGGCTGGGAGTGGATCGGATGCCCTTGGCCCCCCTGTGTTGTGTCTCCTGGGGACAGGGCTCCCCGTGTCACACCCCAAGGTCTGTGTCTGTCTCCCCACAGGGACCTGAAGAACAACCTGATCAGCACAGTCCAGCCAGGCGCCTTCCTCGGCCTCCCCGAGCTGAAGAGGCTGTAAGTGCCAGCACAACCCCCGAGAGCATGTGGGGCTGGCCCTGGGGACAGCGGGGACAGCGGGGTGTCCCCAGCCCTGACGGTCCCTCTGCTCACCTTGCAGGGATCTCTCCAACAACCGCATCGGCTGCTTGAGTGCCAGCGTCTTCCAGGGGCTCCCCAACCTCCTCCGGCTGTAAGTAGCTCCCTGGGGACATCCTGGCCAGCCCTCCCTCCTGGACCCTGAGAGAGGGGCACTGTGAGGGCACAGCGAGGGGGCAGGATGTGTCCCCTCTCCCGGCAGGTCCCCGCTCCCCTCCATGCCACCTTTCTCTCCTGTCCTGCAGGAACATGTCCGGGAACATCTTCTCCAGCCTCCCGCCCGGTGTCTTCGACGAGCTCCCCTCCCTGAAAGTCGTGTGAGTTTGTGCCCCGGGATTTTGGCACCGGGGGGACGAGGGGGATCCCTGCCGAGGGTCTCAGGGCCGGCGTGTGACCCCTGTGACGCTGTCCCTCGCAGGGACTTCGCCACCGAGTACCTGACGTGCGACTGCAACCTGCGCTGGGTGCTGCCCTGGGCCCGCGACCGCTCGGCGCAGATCTCGGAGCGGACGGCGTGCGCGTTCCCCCGGCAGCTGCGCGGCGTGGCCCTGCGCGGGGCGCGGGACGGGCAGCTCCGCTGCGGTGAGCCGGGGCCGGGGCGGGGGCGGCGGCGGCGGCGGCGGCGCGGGCTCACCTGTGTCCCCCGCAGCGGGCGCCCCGGAGCTGCACACCCACCACCTCATCCCGTCGCTGCGCCAGGTGGTTTTCCAGGGCGACCGGCTGCCCTTCCAGTGCACGGCCACGTACCTGGACAACAGCACCCAGATCCGGTGGTTCCACAACCGCGAGCCCGTGGAGGAGGACGAGCGGACGGGCGTCATCGTGGAGGAGAGTCTCATCCATGACTGCACCTTCATCACCAGGTCAGGGGTGGGGACTGGGATGGGGATGGGGAAGGGAACGAGATGGGGACAGGGATGGAGATGAGATGGGGATGGCAATACAGACCACATGGAGATGGGGTTGGGGATGGACACTCGTGGCTGCAGGACTTGCAGGTTTGCAGGTACCGAGTGCCACGTGAGGGCTGCCAAGTGTGGGCACCTCCTGTGCTTCATGGCGTGTGTCCCCGAGCCCCCAGGCCTGGGGGACCACTGCTGCAGGCTCGCCATGGGGCATCCCCACCGTGCCAGCCCGTCCCCTCTGCCCGCAGCGAGCTCATCCTCTCCAACATCCACGTCTCCGCCAATGGCGAGTGGGAATGCGCTGTCTCCACCTCCCAGGGCAACGTCAGCAAGAAGGTGGAGATCGTGGTGCTGGAGACCTCTGCGTCCTACTGCCCTGCCGAGCGGGTCACCAACAACCGCGGGGACTTCAGGTGGGGACACACGTGGTCTGTGCCACGCGGAGCACGGGCGGGCGGGGGGCTCGCCTCGCCTCCCCTCTCCCCGCCACAGGTGACCGGGCGTCTGGTAGCGATTAGCGGCCGTGGGGAGCGCGCGCGCTTTTGAAGGGCTTCCCGTGCCGGCGGCGCAGCCTGGCTCCAGCAGCAGAGGTGTTGGAATTTCTCTGGCACGAGACGAAAGGCTCCGGGCGCCCGCCGTAACCCCGGCGGGGCCCTTACGGAATATAAATTACTGGCACAGTCAATGTGGCTTAAATTAGCGGTGCCCCCCGCCCCCGCTGCCTCCCCCTGCGCTGCCAGGGCCGAGTGGGATACGGGATTGGAGGGGGTGGGGGATTTTGGGGGAGCATCACCCTCAGCCCCCCCCGGAGCCCAGGAGAGGTGGGGGCTTGGTGGAGGGTGTCGGGGGCTGCAGTGCTCGCGAGCGGCGCTGGGCAGGGGGTGCACGGGGGGGACGCTGGTGGCGGGTGCCCTGCAGTCACCATGTGTGGGTGCCTGCAGGTGGCCCCGCACCCTGGCGGGTATCACGGCCTACCAGCCCTGCCTGCAGCACCCGTTTGCCGCGGGGCCGGCGGGCGCGGGCGCAGCGGGTGAGAAGCAGGCGTGGCGGCGCTGCGACCGCGCCGGGCGCTGGGAGGACGGCGACTACTCCCACTGCCTCTACACCAACGACATCACCCGCGTGCTCTACACCTTCGTGCTGGTGAGCAGGGGGAGCCGGGGGGCTTGGCTGGGGCTGGGGGGGACAGGCACAGCCAGTGACTTTGCCCCCACTGTGACCATGCTGCGCCGCAGATGCCCATCAACGCCTCCAACGCCCTGACCCTGGCGCACCAGCTCCGCGTCTACACGGCCGAGGCAGCCAACTTCTCAGACATGGTCGATGTCCTCTATGTGGCCCAGATGATAGAGAAGTTTATCGGCTACGTGGACCAGATCAAGCAGGTAACGAGTGGTGCAGCTGTCCCCTGCTTGCCCCAGCACTGCCCCGTGGTTATGGGGTGGAAAAGCATGAACTGGGGTGTTTCCCCGGGGGACAGTGGCAGATCTTTGCAGAGCCACTCACTGTCCCTGCAGCTGACGGACGTGATCGTGGAGATGGCCAGCAACATCATGCTGGTGGACGACCACATCCTGTGGATGTCACAGAAGGAGGAGAAGGCCTGCACCAGCATCGTCCGCTCCCTGGAGAGGATCGCAGCCCACACGCTGGGCAGCAACTCCCAGCACATGGCGGTGGTGAGGGGGGGCTGGAGAGGGAGGAGGAAAAACTGGGGGGCTGGTGTCGGGTCTCTGCCTGTGCCAGGGGTCTCTCTGGCTCTGCCAGGGTCTCTCTGGCCGTGCCAGGACTGATGACCCCCCCACGGCGCTGTGCCCGGCAGAACTCCCGCAACATCGCCTTCGAGGCGTATGTGGTGAAGCCCGAGAGCTACGTGGGGCTGAACTGTGTGGCGTTCCAGCGGCGGGACGGGGCTGCACCGGGACGTCCCCCCCCGGCCGAGCGGGGGGCCGAGCCCGTGCCCGACCAGCAGCTCAGGCTGCGCTGCACCACGGGGCGCCCCAACGTCTCCCTGACCAGCTTCCACATCAAGGTACGGCTACGCCGGGGGCCGGGGGGGGCCGGGGGTCGGCCCCTGCTCACCAGCGACCCTGCGCCCGCAGAACAGCATCGCCCTGGCCTCCATCCAGCTGCCCCCCAGCCTGTTTGCCAGCCCGGTCTCAGCCACTCCAGGGACGGACTGCAAGCTCCAGCTGCTGGTCTTCCGCAACGGGAAGCTCTTCTGCAGCACCGGGAACTCCTCCCGGCTGGCCGATGACGGCAAACGCCGCAGCGTGGCCACCCCGGTCATCTACGCAGGGACCTGTAAGGGCGGCAGGGGGGGGGGGCTTGGGCTGCCCTGGGGGTGTTTTTCTTGGGGGATGGAGCTCCATGGGCTTCTTGGGGTGTTGGCGGGGTGTTCCTGTAGCGCAGAGCCATCCCTGGGGTTCTCGTGGAGAGGTGGGATGTGGGGGGGCATCCCCCATGTCCAGCCCCTTTGGGGGTGCAGGTGGAGGGGTGTCACTTGTCCTGCTGACCGGGTTTCTCTGTTGCTGCAGACGGCTGCGGAGTGGGAAACCTGTCGGAGCCGGTGGCCGTGTCCCTGCGGCACCCCGGGGAGGGCGCGGACCCCGTGGCCGCGTACTGGAACTTCGAGGTGCTGGGGGGCATGGGGGGCTGGAGCGCCGAGGGGTGCCAGCTGGCTGCCCGTGAGCCCAACGTCACCTCCCTGCACTGCCGGCACCTCAGCAACGTGGCCGTGCTCATGGTGGGTGTGGGAGAGCGGTGGGGCCGGGAGCCTTGCTGGGGTGGGGGGAGTGGAGCCTGAGGGCTGTGGTGGGGGATGTGGGGGGGGACAGGGGACAGGGATGGTGACGTGGGGTGTGACGGGCTGTGCTGTGCCGTGCAGGAGCTGAGCGGGTTCCCCAGCGAGGCGCGAGGTGCCGTGGAGGTGCTGCACCCGGCCATGTACACCTGCACAGCCGTGCTGCTGCTCTGCCTCTTCACCACCATCATCACCTACATCGTCCACCACGGGTGAGGGAGCGCCTTGGTGCCCACGGAGGTGGCTGGGGGGCTGTGCAGGGGTGGGTGTCTCCGTGGCAGCTGGAGGGGCTCCCCAATGGCCAGAAGGAAAGTGCATGGGGATAGTCATCCAGGGAATGAGGCCCTTTAGGACATGGGCTCTCAGGACACGACCCTGCAGGAACGTGCTGCCTGGCAAGTGGCACTGCCCCAGGAGCCCTGGGTCCTGTGTGCACATGTGTGCCTACACAGCTTCTCCACCAGCCACGCTCCGTGGCCAGGGACTGGCTGTTGGCCTGGGCCTCTGGATGCAGGGTCTGTGCCAGCAGGAGCTGTGGCTCTCTCAGGGCCGGGGAGGAGCTCACAGGTACCGGCTGTGCCTCTCGCTCTTCCAGCACCATCCTCATCCCGCGGAAGGGCTGGCACATGCTGCTCAACCTCTGCTTCCACATCGCCATGACAGCCGCCGTCTTCGCAGGAGGCATCACCCTCACCGGGTACTGGATCGTGTGCCAGGCGGTGGGTACCGGGCTGAGGGACAGGCAGAGCCCAGCGCTGTGGGCTTCTGCAGGGGGGGAACACAGACATGTCAGCAGCACCCCCTCCCCAACCACGGCCTCTCCCACAGGTCGGCATCATCTTGCACTATTCCTCCCTCTCCACCCTGCTCTGGATGGCGGTGAAAGCCCGAGTGCTCTACAAGGAGGTGACCTGGAAGGCGCCGCGGCAGCCGGACGGGGACACGTCCCAGGCAGCCCCCAGACCCATGCTGAGGTGCAGACCCCCCTTCCCCTCGCCCCGGCCTGGGGGGAGCTGCGGGAGCACCTCCTGCCCCACACCCAGGGGCTGGGGCGGGACTTGTTCTGTTGGGCAAGCCCATCCCTGAGGGCTCTCCTGAGGGGCTGCAGGGCTGCAGTGACACTGTCCCTCCCCCTGCAGGTTCTACCTGATCGCAGGCGGGATCCCCCTCATCATCTGTGGGATCACGGCAGCCGTCAACATCCACAACTACCACGACAACAACCCCTAGTAAGTGTTCCCACTCGACATTCCTTCCTCCCCACATGGGTGGCCTTCCTCCGCTGGGGCAGGGAACTGGGTATCTGGGCAAGATGGGGAAAAGCCAGTGAGGTTTTTCCCAAGAGTTATCCATGTAGTGGGGAAAAATCAGCCAGGCAAGCAGCACAGCTCTGCAGAGCCCGTGCCATCAGGGCAGGGCTGCTGAGCACCTCCATGCCACGACCCCTCAGAGCCCCTCTCATCCCACACAGCTGCTGGCTGGTGTGGCGGCCCAGCCTGGGAGCTTTCTACGTCCCCGTGGCTTTCATCCTGCTCATCACCTGGATTTACTTCCTCTGCACCGGGCTGAGCCTCCAGTGCCGACCCTTACGCCGGAAAGACATCCCGGAGCCACTGGAGCCACCGCCACGGCTGGGGGGCACCGGTGACCTCCTGACAGACTCTGGGTCCATCTCGGTGACACTGAACTCGGGGCCACCCTGCCCCGAGGGGGACGGTGTCTACTCCCTGCGGGTGCAGTTCTGGGCGCTGGTGACCACCCACGCCTTGTACGTGGCGCTGTGGACGTTCGGCGCCATGGCCGTGTCCCAGCGCTGGTACCTGAACATTGTCTTCAGCTGCCTCTACGGCGTCACCGCCGTGGCACTGGGGCTCTTCATCTTCATCCATCACTGCCTGCGCCGCCGGGACGTGCTCAGCTCCTGGTTCTCCTGCTGCCCGTCGTACCGGAACGCGCTGCCCATGCAGGCCTACGTCCACCCCGGGCTGGGGCCGGAGGACGGCTCGCAGGTCTTCATCGGCTGTGACCCGGAGGCAGCTCGTTCCGGAGCCTCCTCCTCCTCCTCGCCCAGCAGCGCCGGCTCGGCCGGGGGCCGCTGCAAGCTCACCAACCTGCAGGTCGCCCAGAGCCAGGCGGACGCTCGCCCGGCCACCTGCCTGGAGCCGGATGCGGCTGACGGGAAGCCCACGAGGCACGCCAGCAACCTCCACGGCCGCAGGAGCCACCGGGGCAGAACTAAGCCGTGCCGGGACGGGAAGCACCACCGCTTGAAAATGCTGCGGGGCCCCTCGGAGCATCTGTCCAGCGAGAGCGGGAGCCTCCACAACAGCCACTCCGAGAGCTACCCCAGCGGCAGGACCAGCCCGGCCAGCGGCGGCCGTGCGGGGCCGCGGGGGCCCCAGGATGGGGAGGTGGCCGCCAGCCCCTCGGAGGGCAGCGATGGTGGGCGGCGGGCGCCCGACTTCGCCGAGGGTCGCCGGAGGAGCACCAGCCGGGACAGCCTGCGGCCGGGCGGCACCGCCGAGAGGGAGGCAAAACGCCGCTCCTACCCCCTGAACGTGGGCAGCCACAACGGCGGCCTCAAGGGCAGCAAGTACGACATCAACCTGGCCAGCGCCGACGGCGTGGCCGGCATGAAGACCGGCCTCTGGAAGAGCGAGACCACCGTGTGAAGGCGGGGAAGGACCGACAGCCACGGTGATCTCCTCCAGGAGCTGCGGCCAGAGCTGCTCTGCGGGAATCACCACGTGCACTAGCAGGGATGGGCAGCACAGCCGGGGGGCTCCGGTGACCCCGGGTGACCCCACCTGTCCCCCCCCACCCCGAGGAGGCTCCGAGCTTCCCGTGGTGGTGCCGGGTGGGGGCTCCAGGCAATCCTTGCAGGAATTGCGACTGTGCTTTAATCACTCCGGCGTGTCGCTTGAGACTGATCCTAAATGCTATTTTATATTATACAGAGGAAATGTCTATTTTTCAAAGCTATATTATTGAATGTATATATATGTATAGACAGAGCCGTAAGTGGCACGAGGGCCTCGCTCCCTACCTGGTTCCCTGGGAGGGGGTGGGCACTGGGTCAGGGCCCGCTCGTGCCACGACTGCAATATTCCCGCTGAGGGACCACCCCAAGTGCCCTTCACGTCCAGACACCGCAGCCCCAGCCTGAGCAGGCAGCTGCTGGAGAGCAGCTGCTCCCTCTGGAGTGGTTTTATCCGGTGTTCAGCCCTGGCAGTTGCGCGGTGCCAAAGCCATACTGCAAAGCCAAGCACAAGGTAAGAGGAGCCTCAGCTCCAAGGTGAGGATCACCTCGATTGTCTGCACTGCTTTAATGCCAGACACTAAAGTCACGGCCAGGAAGGGCTCCCAGGCCCTCGGAGGCACAAGCCATGCAATGGGGTGGGCTGGTGGAGCTGGGACTGACCCTCTGCACCAAAGAACCAAGATGTGTGACAAACTCAGAGCAGGTCCATGTCCTTAATCCAGAAAATACTCACGTTTGCTCTTAGGAAGGCAGAGAAACCTTCCTGGGGAGCAGGGACCATTCCTGGGAATGCAGGATAACAATGCCAAGGAATTAGGGACCTTCCTCAGACAGTTCCCACGATGCGGTCAAAGGGCTGGAACCTGGATAAGCACTTATTGTTTCCACTGAAAAACAAGTCTCCCCCTTTTTCCCAGCAGGCAGGTAAAACAGCAGGGAGGGCTGCAGCAATGCAGGATGGGAGTCTGGTGCCACCTCTGCCCTTTCCAGCCTCCCCTGCCTCAGCTTCCCCTGCGTGCAAATGAGTTTAATTACATAGCTACCTCCAAGGGGTCGTGGGACCAGCGGGGGCCACGAGCCAGGGGAGGAAAAAGCACTTAGTGGGGCTTGGTCTCACCTCAGAACCCCTCAACCCGCAGGGCTGGGGCACCCCTGGGCTTAACCTGCCGCTTCCCCACCTACCTTGGCTTCTCTGCCTGGCTTAGATGCTTAAATATTTCATTGTCCCTGGTATTTAACACAATTTAAACCCTTGCTGTGGCTCCTGCAGCCCCCCCAGCCTGGCTGGTGCCCCGTGGTTCTATCGCTTTGCTGCACTGTGACAGTATTAGAGAAAAAGCTTTGTATTCTTAATTACACTTTGTTTTGTCTGTTTACAAGCGAATGACATATCAACAGAGCTTCCTGCAATATCCGGGGGGGGAGGGAAGGGAAATATGCCAAAGAAATGTCTTTAAAGGGGTCTTTTTGCATTTTTATATGAATAGAATGTTTCTAGCAGATATGTTTTGTTTAATATATTAAAGACTTGCCAATCTGCCAAGACTCACTGTTATTTCTCTCAGACTTCATGTTCAGTACAGCCCAGCCCTGGGGGTTTTTTTGACCCTCACAAACTCATTCTGCTGAAGGATTAGAAGTGGAAGGTGAGGCTGCCCTGGAAAACCTGGCACCTGCACTTCCATTTATTTCTATCAGAAATGTTAACATGACCCAAAGCAGTCACTCTACAAAAAGCCCCATTTTGGTCCAGAACACAAAGGCCCCACAACCCCATTTCCCAGGCGAGTGTCCCGCAGCACAACTGCTCTGTCCCTGGCGGGTTTCACACTTTTGGTCCCAAAACTGTCTCTGGACCATCCTCTAGGCCACAACCGCCTTCAGGACCAGGCCTTGGCCTTCCTGAAGGCCCGGATCTCCTCCGGACTCCGCAGGTACTGCTCGATCTCGCTGTCGGAGATGGGCTCGTCGCCGGTGACGGCCGGGTCGGGAGCGCTCGGAGCTGCCGAACGCAGTCTCTTCCTGGGATGGATGAGGCAGGGTGGGAGCAGAGGCCTCAGGCATTTCCCTGCCAAGGGACAGCCCTTCTCCTGTGCCACCAGAGGAGAGTTGGGAGAGCCCTGGCCCAGCGAGTCCTGGCCTGTGGAGTCCTGGTCTGGGGCGTCCTTATCCAGGGAGTCCTGGCCTGAGGAGCCCTTATCCAGGGAGTCCTGGCCTGGGGCGCCCTTTTCCAGGGAGTCCTGGCCTGGGGAGCCCTTATCCAGGGAGTGCTGGCCTGAGGAGCCCTTATCCATGGAGTCCTGGCCTGGGGAGCCCTTTTCCAGGGAGTCCTGGCCTGGAGTGTCCTTATCCAGGGAGTGCTGGCCTGGAGTGCCCTCACCTGGCGATCCCTGGCCTGTGGAGCCCTGGCCTGAGGCCACACCACGCTGCTGCTCCTCCCCACCCTCCTGGCAGAAGGCGTTTTTCAGCAGGAACACCCGGTGCTGCAGCAGGTCCCCCACGTGCTTCACCACCGTCTTCTTGTCCAGGCGGAAGCCGCGCAGCCAGGCGAGCTGGGAGGCCATTCCCAGCAGGATCTCCAGCAGCTCCTTCAGCCTCAGGTGGGCAGGGGGAGGCAGATCCACCCCTGCCACCCTGCAGAACCTTGCCAGGGGGCAGGAGAGGCGGGCGCGGGGCTGCAGCGACTGCCACGCCAGGAACGCCGCGGCCGTGACCACGGGCACGGGGTGCCGGCCCGTCACCAGCCACGTCTCGCTGGCCAGCTCCACAATCCCCATGGTCCGGGCCACCAGCTTCTCCTTGTCCTCCAGGAACGGGGCAGGGACCTCGGCCGAGGGCTGGAACAGCCGGAAGCTGTGGGAGCAGGGAAGCCTCGGTCACCTGGGAGATGTGGCTGCAGGGAGGCCCTCTGGGACAAACACACCCTGCCCCTGCCAGGGGCTGCTGCCCGTGGACACCAGGAGGGATTTCTTCATGGGAAGAGTTGTTAAAACATTGGAAGGGGCTGCCCAGGGAGGTGGTGGAGTCCCCATCCCTGGAGGCATCCAAGGAAGGACTGGACGTGGCAGGGACAAGGTGGGGATGGGGCACAGGTTGGACTTGATGACCCTGGAGGTCTTTTCCAACCTCAATGATTCCATGATTCTGGAACTCGTGGTACCCCCCTGAGCACCTCCCTGCCCTCTCCAAACTGAGGAGATGAAAAAATCCCAGCCCAGGTGTGACAAGGGAGGCACAAAAGCCACACCCCTGTGTCACACAGCTCACCCCATCTGTGCCCCCTGGAAGGGGCCCCATTACCTGCTCAGGTGTGTCTTCACCAGGTCTGCCAGGCTCAGGGCGGGCACAGAGAGCCCCAGCTCCTTCTGCAGGCTCAGGAAGACGCCGGCAAACAGCTCCTGCTTGGCGTAGAGGAGGGAGCAGATGGTGCCCATGGTCAGGGGCCAGTTGTGCTGGCGGCACGTCACGAACACGCAGCAGCCCCCCAGCAGCTCCTTCTTCTCCAGGCTGACCAGGTGGAAGGCAGGGAGCTGGAGGGCCCTCTGGAAGTAGGACACGGCCGTCTCCTCGAACACCGCCGGGAGCTGCAGGACTTTGCACAGGTCTTGGACCCGCCGGATCCCTGTGGGGAGACGCTGCCCTCAGAGGTGGGATTGGGCAGCTTCTCCTCAGGATTCTGGAGCAGGCAGAGCTCACCCAGCCCGGGCACGGGTGCCAGAGCAGCCGGGTTCCTGCACCTCCCCATCCCTCAGTGCTGGCTGGGTGCAGCACCAGCTGCCTCATCCAGGCTTTGCCACCAGCTCCAAAGGGTCTCACCATTTTTTTTAAGCATTATAAACACACCGAAAAAACTGGAGCAGCAGCCAGGGAGGCTCGGGGTGGGGGAGAAACGCTCTTACCTCGCTGCAGGCAGCGGCTCAGCTGCTCCTTCTGCCCAGTGCTCTGGGAATAGGCCACCTCTGGAAAACAGGGTTAGGTCAGACAGCCCTGCAGTGATCCCAGGGGGACAGTGTCGTTGGGATTTGGGGCAACCAGGGGCTGGATTCCAACGATCAGAAGGGACAGAGCAGCTCAGGTGAGAGGGGTGGGATCGCCCCAGGGCCGGGGATTCTCCACACACTGACCCAGCCAACGGCCCACTGCACTTAAAGCTCTTCTAAGACATTTAAACGAGATTTCGACAGCCTTTTTCATTAATAATAAGGAATCAACACCGTAAATCCCTTATAAGAGATTTAAACGCCCAGGAGCGGCTCATCAGCGGCTCCCAGCCCAAACCCCGGCAGGGAAATGCTGTGGGCGATGGAGGGAGGAGGGAGAGCGGCCGGTGCGACCCGGCACGGCCCCGCGGACACCGGGAGACCGCCGGGAGGGACAGGGGTGGGGAGAGACACCGACACACAGCCCGGGGAGAGGGTCAGCGGGGCCCCAGCGCGCTCCGCACCCCGCAGATGCTCCTCGTCGCTGTAGGTGGTGGTGAGCAGCCCCTCGGCCAGGACGCAGCCGCAGGCGGCGCAGACCAGCTGCTGCTGCGCGTACAGCGCGTCCTCCACCAGCGCGGCCGAGCCGCACTCGGGGCAGCGGCCCCGCGCCGCCATGGCCGCCATGGCCGCCGCCGGACCGCGACGGGGGGAGCGCCGCCAACAGCCAATGGCGGCGCGGCCCGGCCGCAACCCACCAATAGCGGCGCCGCCCGCGGTCCGTTCCCCCCCCGCCCGCCCGGCCGCGTTCCGGCGCCGCGCGTTCCGCCGCCCGCGGGGCAGGAAGAGGCGGCGGCGGCTCCGGGATGCTCGGACGGACCATCCGCGCCTTCCCCGCGGGACGCTCGGGGCGATAACAGCGCTCAGGGCTGCGGGTTGAGGCTCTAAGCGGCCGCCCGGGCAGCGGGAGGCTGATTTCCTCAATTCCCGCTCCTTCCAGCCCCGCCGCAATCCGGGGCCGTTGTTGCCGCCGGGGAGCGGGGACATCTCACCTCTCACGCGGTCATTTGGTTCTGCTCTGCAGGAACTCTCGGCCCTGCAGGTGCGGGCGAGCCCGTCCATCAGGTTTCCCCACCCTGTTTGCCAGGAGCTTCTTCCTGCACGGAACGAAACCTGCCCCGAAATACCTGGAGGATGAGCAGAGCCGGTCACAAGGGGAGGACGAGGCCCTTCTGAATCTGCTCTTTTCATAATGTGTTTATAATGCTTAAAGACAACAGCTGGGAACAGGTACCCGGAACGGTGGGTTTAAGGTGTTTTTTATTTTTAGTGTTCCATGAAAACCAAAAAGGTGTTTAAAAACAAAACAGTACCTGGGCTAAAAAGCAGAGAGTACAAACGGGGGGGAATACATTCAGATCCTTCAATAATAATAAAACAATATATTTGATTCTTAAGGCCCTTAAAGGAAATAAAATGCCAGTCCCCGCACACCAAAGGAAGCTTTTAAGAAGTGTTGTCAATAAAAACAAGGTCCAAGGCACAAACGGCTCTCCTTTGTGACCCAGATCAGAAAAGATGAGGAATAAAAGTCTAAAATCCAAATCTGTCAGTGAGGTACAGGATCCTCTTTTCCAGAGATCCACCGAGGCACAAGGAGGAAACAAATCAATCCTTCATCTTCCTCCCTCGAGAAGGCACAAGAAGCAGCAGCAGTTTCAGCAAGGCCAACCAGCACCACTCAGGATTAAACCACCCCCGCCTGCATTTGGGACCCTTCATTCACAGCAGAGGGTACCAGAGAACAGAGAGAACCCCCCTCGCTGCAGACACTGCTCAAATAACACTAAAATGAGGAAAAAGAAGTACCTGAAGTCTTGGAAGACTCTTGAACTTAAGGCTTGTTTCAGGTCGAGCTCCCCCTAAGGGGCAGCTCTGCCAGAGAAGCTCCAGACTTTGGTAGTAGGTCAGTTTAGAGGAATAAAAAAGTCATTAACAGCATTTTTTGATTTTCCTAATAAATGTTTACATCTCCAGGCAAATATATTAAACTGCTCTTTGCTACAAAAATACAGTATTTGAGATCTCCAGTGGTTTCCAGTGGTTTCTGACAATTGTAGGCAGACTGCTCACAGGGTGAGAGTCCAGCCAGCTGGTCCAGTCCCTCAATAAAGTGCTTTGCTGTAGAAAAAGTGAGTTAGAAACTCACCCCTGAGCCAGGGGTGAGAGCAAATAACCCAACAACTTCCAAAGGTGGGAGTGTTTACTTCCACAGAATTAAGGTTGGAAAGCTTTAAGCTTTGGTCCTCATGAAGCTTTGGTCCTCTGCTCCCCACTCTGTATTCCAACTTCCTTCTAAGCCCTTTAGGGACTCTCCCAGCCCTGGTAAATCCCAGAGGTGCAAAGAGGCATCTGATCTTTCTTTTCTTTTTTTGATCTTTGACAAGAGCTCGCTTAAAAAAAAAAAAAAAAAAGTCACATTTAGTTTTCAGAGGAGAAGGAGGAGGAGGAAGAGGTTGTGGTGGCTGCTCAGCAGCACCGAGCTGCTCCTGCTGTGGGGTGGGGAGGAGAACAGCACTGTCTCCACTGATTGTCCAGCAAAACCACCACCCCTCAGCTCCACAGGATTCCTCCCCCTCTGAGCAGCAAGGTACCTTTGGTCCAAATCCATTGCTGCCATTCCTATGGTAGAGATGTACCGTGAACATCAACGTCTCCTACACCAAAAAACCTGCAAAACTCCCCTTGGAGAACTCTTTGGAACAACATCCACTTGAATCGAGATTTGCTTCTTCCTTTCCAATCTTTTAACTTAGGTTCAACTTTCAGGGCATTAATTCCTTTTAAATTACAGCCCAGGTCTGAAGCTGGGACATCTTTGGACTTCTCCAGTGTAGTTAATTATTATTTTAAAAACAATCAAATCTTCAAGCTCTACTGTACAAGGCTCCATATTGCACTACAACTTCAGATATGGAAAGAAGAGTAACTGATCTATCAGAGATGCTACAAAACAAAACCCTTAAAAAAACCAATCTTCCTAAAGGATCATCAGTGCCTTGCTGGGAAGCAAAACACATCAAAAACCCTCCTCCCTTCCATCACTACCAGCCTTTGGATTAATGCCTGATCTTCCCAGATAATGGGAAGAAAACAAGTAATAAATATGATAAGGTGACTCCATTACAAGAGCTGATGGAACTACTAATCAACCCGAGAGTTGCTCAAGGCAGAAACAGGAAAAAGGTCATTTTCCAGGGGCGGCACGACCGGCACCAGCAGCTCCACACCGGCTCCTCACGCTCCTCCGGCGGGAACTCGGCCCTTCTTCTCCAGCATGCCCAGACCCTTCACATCTTCCCAGCTTTTTTGTTCCCAGACATGGAAACACGGAGGATGTTGGGGGTTTCTTCCATGACCCTGACGAGCAGGTTGTCGATGTAGTCCTCGAGCTCCCGCACCTGGACGTCCTTCCTGGTGATCGTGTCCTTCTGCTTCAGCACCAGCTGGATCAGCTCATCGTGTGTCAGCTGGGCATAGGCGTAGGCAGGGTCTGAGGGCTCGTATTTCTTGGGGAGAGAAGGAAGGCAGGGTCAGTCCAGACACACGGGCATTCCAAACCAGCAACAGAACACGCCCGGGACCGGCCTGGGGAATTCAAAGCACCAGCAAAGGAGTTTACAAACGGCACTGGCAGAGCCACAGCTGCTCTGTGCTCCACACCTTCCAAAAAGCATCAAGCCCCTGCATGATGTCAGTTCTGTAACTCAACCCTGCTGCAGTTTATGCTGGAGGAATAAGGAATGTCATGGATGTGTGGAAGTTACAGC
This sequence comes from Pipra filicauda, assembly GCF_003945595.2. NCBI lineage: Eukaryota > Metazoa > Chordata > Aves > Passeriformes > Pipridae > Pipra > Pipra filicauda. Next base: position 54,036 of record NW_024104760.1, read on the forward strand.
CATGCCCTGCCGACCACCATCGTTTACAGACAAGCACTGGGACAGCTGTTGCTTAAACAAACCAGAGACTGGGAAAGGCAAATTCAGCTTAAACAGCAAGAAACACCCCTCCAGGCCTTTGGTGTTTCCTCCTATTTCTCTGAAAAATCTGTTTTTACTGCTCAAGCAACTTGGCAGGTACTGGGCAGCTCCTGCCAACTCCTCCAGCTCCCAGAACACTGCCCAGGCAGGGAATGTGAGCACAACGGGCTCCCCATGGTGCCTCACACACGATTTACGAGGAATCAAGAGCACCACAACAAGTTTTCAACTCGCTCAGAACAGCAGTGTGTCAGTTTGAATCACTTCATTCACACCCTCACACCAGAAGGAGGCACTGCTGTTATTTCAGTTCTAACTTCTCATGTTCCCCAAAATACCCTCAGAGACAATAACAGGGCCCAGGGTTTTCCCTGCTGCCCCAGGAATGCTCCCAGCCGTTCAGATCAACTCTACTCTAGATCAGTCTGCAAGAGAATAAATATTTAAAGACTGTCCCCACCTCTGGGGGCTGACCAAAGGCAAGGTCACACCCCACATGCTCTAATAACCAGGGTTCTTTTTCTGCCCAGGATACGAGATATGAGCCCAGGCCAATTATCTGGACTACACAAACTCCTCAATCAAACCAAAGCTTAAGCAGTGAAAGTGCCACTTCCCTCCATACCTTCACACTCATTTCCAGCAGTTTTTCGTTCATGGTGCTGATGACATTCAGGTTCTTACTCTGAGACTTGTTTGCCATGGCATTCATTGGCTTCACAGGATGGAGTCTGCAACAGGAAAAAAGGGTTTCTGTTGTTTAGGCAGGACATGTAACACCAGCATGACACAGATCTCCTGACTCAAAACAAATACAGCAGGAAATGGGGGAAGATTCCTACCCTTCTCTGTCTCCTGAGAGAAGAGGTTCAGCTTCAGCAGACAAGGCATTTCTAAGCTATAGGGATTTTGTAGGTATTCTCCAGTTCTCTATGATCTTTACTGACTTAAGGCATTGGAGATAAAGCAGGAGCAGCAGGAAGGGAAATACATCCCGAGTGTGTCATGGAAGAAAAGCCAGGATGGGCTAGACGAGGAGGCAGAACACAGGGCAGCTTCTCTGATCTCAGGCACTGCTATTTCAGCCTGACCTTACTAACCAGAACAGATTTGTGGTTCTTGCAACATAATCAAGTACTTCCACTACCCTGGGACAAGCGTGTTAGGCCTTTCCCAACCTGAGCTGGCACCACGAGCTGCCAAGAAGTGCTGTCGTTATGTGCCTGAGCAAGATTTGTATCACCAGGTTTTTTTAACACAGGAAGCAAATTTTACTTTTGTCTCAGCCAGTGCTGGCCCAGAGGTGTCCTGGACCCCAGGCAGGTGAAGCCCCCACAGCTGACAGGTCAGGGGCACAGCAGGACCTGCACCACTTGCTGTGATCACTCTGAGGAGCCCCATTCAGCCAGGAAATGAAGCATTGTGGTTTATCAGGGTGACCATTCTCCCACGTCTGAAAAAGGGCCCAATTGCAGCCCATTTCCCCAATTGGATGAAATGACCCTATTCACCTGCTGTACTTTCCCTAATGGTCTTCCTGAGAGCTCTGATGAGTGGCTGGTCCCCTCTGGGCACCCTCAGGAGCTGCACAGATCCTTCTGGAGCCAGCAACGACCCCACAGCACCCAGGCCCTGACAAATCCAGGCCCCAGAGGAAGTCAGGGCTGCCTGATGCCAAGTCACTGCAAAGAGCAGCAGCAGATCCAGCAGCTGGAGGGACAGGTCTGGAAGCAAAAGCCCAGCTCACACCTACACAGAGATACCTGCTGTGACCCCCACGTGGTCTCACCTGTGCTTGGGAGACACGGTTTCACCACCCCGCAGGGTTTGGTTAGGGAACGTTTCAGAGGGTGAAACCCGTGCCTGGAGAAGCTTCTTCTTGCCCGAATTTCCCGCTTTATCTGCGAAGCCCTCGGCTGTTGGCTTTTTCGGAGACTCTGCTCTACGACTTGGGGTGTCAGAGAGAAGGGAGTGAGAGGAAGAGGAGGGGTGGCAAGGACTTGAAAGGGAGGAAGAGGAAGCAGAAGGCTCAGAGAGGTCACGCTCTGCAGGCTCCTCAACACCCGCACTGGTTTCCAGCTCCTGTTTCTCAAAATGACTGTTGCACTCCCCGGAATGAGACGTCACACCTAAGCCTGAGTCAGCTCCCTGGATACTGACCCTGGGAGCACCCATTCCAGCAGGCAGCACGGGTGATCTGCCAGGCTTACAAGCACCAGGAACACCTCCTCCTCCTCCTCCTCCTCCTCCCGGAGCAGCCAGGGGGGCAGTCATGGGGGCTGCAGCTGAGCTGTCAGAGAGCTCTCCATGCAAAGCTGCCAGACCTCGGGGCTGCTCTCCAGGCCCTGAAACACCTTCATCACCTGCAGTGAGCCCACGGCCCTCCTGGCAGTCCCCCAGGAGCTCGTCATCGGAGCCTCCCTCCAGGATCACTGGCAAACTGGCCACTTTGGAGCCGCGGTCTCCAGGAACGGGAATGGCAGCCCTGAGACTCCTGAGACCGGCAGATAAATCATCGTCACCTTCATTTCTTAAGGGCCTGTCACCTCCAGGTGTCACTGGAGGAGGGACGGTCTCAGAGGAGCCACTTTGGGGGAGGCACCCACGAGCAGCTGAGGCTTCACCAGCAGGTAACAGGAGCCCAGGCACGGATTTTACACCATCACCTGAAGAAGGAGCATCACCCTTTAACTCAGCCTGGGAAACCAATGGGCCCTTCCTCAGTGCCACAGCCCTCCGTGGGGCTGGCTCTGGTGGGACAAGGACTTCACTGCCATCCCTCTCTGCATCTGCTTCCCAAGGGGACACCGAGCAGGCTCCCAGGGCTGCTCTGACCTGGGGAAGTGAGTCGATTTTAGCCAGTGGAGCTGCCTGGGGCTCTAAGGGGGGTGCACGCTCTGCCCATCGCTCTCCAGCACAGTCCTCCTGCTCCTCCCCGGGCTCACTCCCAGCTCTGGTCTCTGGCACGAGGCTGTAACCAGACTTGGAGAGAGATGCACAGCCTGTGTCACTCCTCGTGCAGGGCTCAGCGTTTGCACCAGTGACCTCCACGGTGGGCTCACTGTTCTGAAGGGGACCTGTGCTGTCACTGCAGAGCTCTGCTGAGGGGCAGTGCCCTGCTCCCAGCTCATCACCAAACCCTGCCCGCCCCCCTGCTGCCCCTGGACCCAACCTTCCAGTGGAATCAGAGCACTGCTCTCCACCTTCCTGCCCACCCAAACCTCCACCACCTGCTGCAACACCCTGCGATCCACCCAGGACAACGGACACGGATTTCCCATCGCCCAGCTGAGAGCTTTCCAAAGAATCCTCAGGGTGAAGCTGGGGAGAATTGCAGTGCTGCTTCTGAGCCAGCCCAGGAGGGGCGGAAGGGGGATCAGACAAGGTGCCAAGAGGGTCTGGCACAGCTGTGACATCTTTAGTTACAGCCACATCTGCAGAGCCCCCTGAAGCACCACGACCAGGGTGACCTGCTGAGGAACAGTCCTCACCACGAGGGAGGCAGGAAGGGGAAGAACCAGCGACAGTTTGGAAACCTGGCACACCTGCCTTCCCCCCACGCTTGGACACGAAGGGATTATTGTCATTGAAGTGACAACCAGAGGGGAGGGAAGGTGTGGGAGGGAGAGAGAGACTCTGGGGAGCCCCCACAGCAGAGCTCTCAGGACCCTGCCCCCAGTCAGCAGCAAAGGGATTATTACCCCTGGCAGAAACCTGTCCAGGAAGAGGTGCTTTGGGAACAGAGGCTGGAAGATGATGGGATGAAGGGAAAGGGGCAATCCTGTCGGGATCCAGGGCTGTGGATGCCCTGTCCCACTCAGGAGTAAAGGGGTTCTTGTCATTCCAAAGCTCTGCAGCAAAAGCAGAAGTGAGAGAGGCGGAAGAACTAGTGATGTTTTCAGAGTCTGGCACTTGGACTTTCTGCCCCATTTTAGAAACAAAAGGATTATTGGCACTGCTGATACAGTGCACAGAAAGAAAAGCAGGGAGGGGGTCAGGTGCAAGAGTAGGAAGCGTGGCTTTGGGTTCCTCCTCTGGAGACAGGCCCAGTCTGCAAAAAGGGACAAAAAACTCGCATGTCACTTGCAGATGCAACACGAGGCAGGAACAGACAAGCTTTAGCACCAGCCTCCATCAGCTCCTGCCACTGGGGATGAATTATATTTGCAAGAGACCTCAGAGCCTGTCTGAGAGACTTTATATCCTTCACTGCATCTTTACAAAGGATTTTATGTCATTTATGTCAGAACTCTTCTGCTGCAGAGCTTGTTTTGGTTGCTTTAAGCACCATCTCTTTGCACCCCAAGCAGGTCTATTAGTACATAAAACACTTCATAGGCAAGAAATTTAAACATGAGAAGCACTGAAGATGAGGAGTTAGGGATACACACAAACCACAGCCTTATTAGTAGGGCATACCTACAGATATATATAAAACCCCAGACACACACAATTTATATATATCTGCGTATGAAGGATAGAGGAGCAGAATTTCCGAAAAAGCCTTGGTGTACAAACCCACACAAAATCCCTTCGTGTTGCTGTGAATGATGCCAAAAGCAGAAGGGCTCCAAGATTAACCTTTGGAAGACCACAGCCAAGTAGAGAAGAGGAAAGCACAGATGTTAGAACAGGCATTTCTGACCCCAGGGAGGTTCCAGTCGCACAGCTCAGGCAGAGTTAGTTTTTGCAGGAGATCCAGTGAGAAAAATCACCCCTGCAGTACCTACACAGGTGCCTGCACTCAGAGAACCACTACTCTGGCATCACTTACAAGGAGCATTCCTATATCCATCTTCATACCCAGAAAGAACCTGGGAGTTTTTGGCCACCAAAGTGCCCAACGCCAGCGTAAATCCCGCAGATGCTCCTGAGCCCAGGTGTGGCAGGACACAGCCCACACCACCACCCTGCCACCACCACTGCCCATCCCAATTCCCACCAGCAGCTGGGACTCACCTGGGCTTCACTGTGGGCCTCACAGCTTTGGTCTTGGCTGGGGCAGCAGCTTTTTCAGGTTTCCGTTCCTCCTCACCAGGGCCGAGTGGCTGCTTGTTTGCAAAGGTGTCTTCTGTGCTCTGAGTGTCTCCTGATGGGTCCCCTCTGCCCAGCTCTGCTGAGGGTTCAAGACATTTGGCCTCCTCTTCACTGTTCTCTTCTGGAATTTTGTTCTCCTCACTCTGCAGGGTCCTGTCGGGAATATTCTCAGCATCTCCCACCTTCCCCACTTCTTTCTTCCCGGTGACCAGGGAGAGCAAGGCAGACTTTTTGTGGTCTGGTTTTCTGGGCTCCCTCACAGCCTCGGTGCTCGGGGGAACGCTGGTGTCCAGGGGCTCCTCACTGCTCAGCAGTTTGTATGACGGCAGAGTCATGGATTTGAAGGTCTCCAAGGACGTGGGCCCAGAGAAAGCCTGACTAGGAGAGGTTCTTCCCGTCTCTTCAGGTGGTTTGCTGGACCTGGAGGACAGGTTCTCCTCTGAAGCGAAGAGCTGCTTCCTCCTGAAGTTGAGAGGAGAGGGAGAGGAGGCTGGAGTGTTGTCCTTCGTCGTGGTCTCTTCCATATAAACGTGACTGCCGTTGATACACAGGCTAGACTTGGAAACGGGATCACTTTTGGATTTCAGGCCACTGAACAAAGAGAGCCCTTCCTTCTTGGTGTGGTTACTGGTTCCTTGGGTTAGCTGCCTGCTGTCCAAAAGGGCTGTTTTACGAGATTTAAACAGAGGAGAAGGAGCTGGCTTCTCTTCCAGGGCATTTCCAAGGGCTCCTGGAAAAAAAAAAACAAACAGGGAGAAATTCAAGATACAAGAAAAACTTTTCCTCTGGCACTTGCTACTGACAACCTCAGTGCCAGGAGGGGCTTTCCATGGATTTTTTCAGAAAGAAGAGTTTAACTAGTGCTGTGGAAAGTGTAAACAACCCTTTGGAGAAAGGCTTTGTGCTCACCAGTGCAGCGAGTGCCAATACTCACGTTCTGAGGTCGGAGAGGTCTCAGACTCCTCCTCATCCCACTGGGGCTGGAAGTCGCTGGGCCGAAGCCGAACCTTCTGGGTGACGGGCTGCTGCGTGGGCAGCACTGACATGGACTGGGACAGGGTCTTCTGCAGCCCAGGTTTGGAGAACAGCGCTTTGAACTTGGATTTCTTCTTTTCCTTCTCGACCGCCTCGTCCTCGCTGTCAGCAGGGGAGTGGGTCGTGCTGGGAACGATCGCCGACGCCGTGTCCGAGAGGCCACTGCTCCTCTTGCCCTTGAGCTTGTCTTTGAGCTTCCCAAAGGGAGAGCGAGGCTTGTCCTTCATGGACAGGTCAAACATGCTGGCTGTCATGCTGCTCCTCATGAACTGGATGTCCACCTCGATCTCCCCCCTCTCCTTTTCCTTCTTCCCTGGTTTGGAGCGAAGCTTGTACCACCTGCAGCAACAAGGAGACTTCTTCTACCAACCAGTTCCCAAGGCACGGGTAATTGAGAACACAGAGGTTGCTTATGTTTGAAAAATCAAATCAGCCTCCAGTGTAGGAAAAGAAAAGCCTTTAATCTTACGAGGACGTCACAGTCACAGCCCCAGGTGCCAAGGAAAACATTCCTTATCGTAAACAGAAAGTCGTTAGTAAGGTTTGGTTTGAAACCCAGATCAGGAGGGGTTAAAAAGAAGGAGGAAAAACAGAAACACAACATGGAATTCCTGTATTTCAGCTCAGCCACTCTCCTCTGCCCTTTCATATCTCCTCCTGACACTCGCAGAGTCCAGGCTTTGAAGTGGGAGCCGAGACGAGGCACCAAGAGCTGCACATGCGTCCCACACCCTCATACCTTTCATTCCAGCTCCCTAATGCCTCTTAAGCCAAGGAACCTCTAATCAGCAGGAGAGAGCCAACCCCAGCCCTGCAGACCGCTGGGGATTTCCACCCACCTTCCCCAGCTCGTGACTGAGCAGGGAGCACCAGGAAGGACATCGCTCAGACAGAGTCACATCCCTTCCCAAAACCTGGCTCCAGAACGCCAAGCTCCGTGGGGTGAGTGCTCAGGGCATCCCAAACCACAATCCCACCATCCATACGCCCTCAACCACCACTCAGTGACTCTCAAACCACATGTGGGCCCGGATGGAGAATTATCAGCACTGCACACCACTGTGGTTTTGGCTATTGCTGGAGCCGCAGAATTCCCAACTCCACAGAACCCACGGGAAAGGCTGCCTGGAAAACGCTGGTTTCTTGCTCCTCACCAGATGGAACAGGAAAATTATGGAAGGAAACAGAGCATGCAAATGTGCCTCACCATCAAATTTGCACTTCGACCTCTGAAGGTGCACTGGAAGCAACAAGAAAGAGAACAGGAAAAGGCAATTTGCCCCAGAGAAAATTCAAAAGTAATGAGGATTACTGAAGGAGATGGATTCAGGAATCTGCTACACTTCAGAGGGATATACAGAAGAAATTCTTCCCTGTGAAGGTGGTGAGGCCCTGACACAGGTTGCCCAGAGAAGCTGTGGATGCCCCATCCCTGGAAGGCCAGGTTGGATGGGGCTCGGAGCACCCTGGGATAGTGGAAGGTGTCCCTGCCCATGGCAGGGTGAGCTTTAAGGTCCCTTCCAACCCAACCCATTCTGTGATTCTATAATTCTAAATGAACCCTTGAGCTACAGTCAGATGCTCCAGCTTGGAGTTACAAGGTACCAAGGGAAGAGATTTTATCAGGAGACTGAGGCTTTGCCCAGTCCCTGAGGCTGCAGCCTGGGAATCACAGACCCTTTGCCTTTAATATGAGCCAGCACTGGGCACTTTTGTTCCAAACCCGTGGTTTCTAGGAGCATCCTGTGCTCGCAGGGCTTCGGTGCCACAATTGATCCCATGTGCTCCCTGCCCGGGAGCAAACGACGTGTTCAGCAAAGGCAGCTCAGCCCCGACCAAACACAGCCCCACTGGAAGGAAATCACGGACTGACAACCCCCGAACCACAAAAAAACCTCATTAATGGCGTTTATCACATTCGTGAGCACCTGTATTTATTCTCCAAATAAAACCAGCCCTTCGCAGCCGCACATCGCCGTGGCAGCCAGGACAAAACAGGCTTCAAACAGGAAACGAGGGCTGGAAACAACCGAAGAAAATATCGGGAAATTTCCCCAGGAGCACCGAAGTTGTGTTTTCTTTTCTCCTCCCCCTCAATTTTCCTTTGCCCAGACAGACACAAAGGCACCCGCCGGGGGCCCGAGGCGCTGGCCCCGGGCTCTGCTGACCGAGGGCACGCTGGGTTCCGCAGTGTAAACACAGCAGTGCCTGACACAGCCTTAATGAACCCGCGGCCTAATTAAGCCTTGACAAGGGGCGGCAGCTCCTGGCCCTGCTCAGGTGAGCCAGAGGAGGAAGGTGACTCACCAGCCACATTACAAGGCTGCTGACTCCCAGCAAAACCCTCCCAGGCACCACCCCTGGATTTCACCGCCCCACTGTTTATGTTCAAAGCAGCGAGTGTGACACAGAGCTGGAGCTGGGCATTAACGACCCCGGCTCGGTGTCCTGCTGACAGCAGCGAGGGCAGCCCATGGAACATGGAAATATCCACCCTGGCATGTGCTAAGTGTTTATTAAGGAAAATAAATAAAGAGCTGGCGGAGCCTGCGCTCGTTCCCCGCTGCAGGGAGGCGGCATTCCGAGGACACCAGGTTTCGGGAGCCAGCCTGGCTGTTCCCTGTGTACAGTGTCACTACACACACAGAAATAGTGAAAAATCAAACCCAAGGACCAGGCAGGACTGCCTGGAAAAGCTCTGGCCACATTTCCCGGGGGCCCCTTGCCTCTTCCAGGAGCTATCAGGGGCTCACCCACACTGGGGGAGACCCTGCCCTGAGGGGTCACCCCGTGGGCACTCATGGGGCTTGAGGGGTCCCTGTGGGGCATGCGTGTCTCCCAAGAGAACCCCAGTCCCCTATGGGGCATAAGGGTTCCCCCCCAGACCCACACATGCCTGTAGCGTACAGAGGTTTCCACGAGGAACTGGGACATCCCATAGGGAACTGGGGTTGACCCTCGAGGAGCAGAGAGGGCCCCCTCAACTTCCTTCCCGGACCCTGTGGGGCACAGAGTCCCCTCTTCATCCCTCTCCCCAGCTCCCGTGGAACACAGAAGCCCCTGCCCCCCCTCTTCCTGGCCCCTCCCCAGCCTCCGTAGGACACAGAGGGTCCCCCCATCCTTCTCCCCATCCCCTGTGGTGCCCAGAGTCCCCCATCCCATGCCCTCCTCAGTCCCTTCCCAGCTCAGTCCCGTGTTACCTTGTCCCACCTGATGTGCCGCCCCCGTCCCGTGTCCCCCCTGTCCCCTGTCCCACCTGATGTGTCCTCCCCCGTCCCACCTGTTGTCCCCCCGTCCCACCCGGTGTCCCCCTCCGTCCCACCCGGTGTCCCCCTCTGCCACCCCCGGTGTCCCCCCCGTCCCACCCGGTGTGTCCCCCTCTGTCCCACCCGGTGTCCCCCCGTCCCCGGTGTCCCCCCCGTCCACCTGCTGTGTGTCCCCCCCCCCCGTCCCACCCGGTGTCCCCCCCCGTCCCACCCGGTGTGTCCCCCCCCGTCCCACCCGGTGTCCCCCCCGTCCCACCTGGTGTGCCGCCGCCCGCCGTCGTCCCTCAGCGCCGCCAGATCCACCTCCGCCCGGCCCAGGAACTTGTCTGCGCCGGTGAGGGCGCGGTGCAGGACGGTGAGGCGGAGCGCGGGCCGCGGCGGCAGCTCGAACGTGGCCTCCTCCCGCCACAGCGGCTCCCCCCGGCACCGCTCGGCCACCGACGTGCGGAACTTGTCGCGGCCCAGCGCCATCACCGCGTACGCGTCGCTGCCGCCGCCGCCCGCCGCCTTGGAGCGCAGCCCCCGCGCCCGCAGCACCGTCACCCGCGCGTGGGTGGGCGCCCAGCCCGGGGCCGCCATGGCGGGAGCGGGGCCGGGAGTGCGATGGGAATGGGACCGGGACCGGGAGAGGGAGCGGAGCCGCCCGGTGCGCCCGCCCCGCCCCTCTCGCGAGAGTACGGGGTGGGCGGGGACTGGGAGGGGCGGGGCGCGAGTCATGCAGGTGTGCGCAGGTGTGTACAGGTGTGCGCAGGTGTCGGTACAGGAATGCAGAGATGTGCATGTGTACAGGTGTGTGAGGTTAAAGGTGCGCTCAGGTATTTTTGTGTCCAGGTGTATGGATGTACAGGTGTGTACAGGTGTGCGCAGGTGTCGGTACAGGAATGCAGAGATGTGCATGTGTACAGGTGTGTGAGGTTAAAGGTGCGCTCAGGTGTTTTTGTGTCCAGGTGTATGGATGTACAGGTGTGCGCAGGTGTGCACAGGTGTCGGTACAGGGATGCAGGGATGCATGTGACGTTACAGGTGCGCTCAGGTATTTTTGTGTACAGGTGTGCACAGGTGTGCGCAGGTGTCGGTACAGGCGCGCAGGGATGTACAGGTGTATGTACTGGGATGTGTGTATGTACAGGTGTGTGACATGTTAAAGTCACATGTACAGGTGCATGAATGTACAGGTGTGTACAGGGGATGCGCATGTAGCACAGGGGTGCATGAATGGGCATGTGTGTATGTACAGGTGTGTGCAGGTGTGTGTAGGTACAGGTGTGTGTGTGGCTTTGTGCAGGGGCAGAGCTGCACGTGTCTGCACAGGGCCGGGTGTGGGTGTTTCAGGGGTGCAGAGGTGCCTGTGAGCACAGCCAGGTGCGTGTCCAGGGGTCCAGGTGAGGGGGGCTGTGGGGTACCAGTGCATGCAGGAGTGTGTGGGGCTGAGCGGGCCAACCTGTGCTGGCACTGGCTCCATCCCTTTACCTGTTTGCTCCAAAAAGTCAATCTCACAGGAGAAATGCCATTTCCAAAACATGGGACTCGTTTAATGCCCCCTTCCCACGCTCCCACAGCCCTTTCCTTTCGCTAACACAGAATAATGACAGGAGGGGTCCTGAGGGGCTGGGCACAGAGCTTTGCTCCCTCCTCCTGCCTCACCCCATCCCCTCTGCTCCCAGCAGCAGGGAAGGCTCTGCCATGCCCGGGATGAGGCACACGCCCTGGAGGGTCCGGGCAGGGGGACCCCGGGCTCAGAGCACTCCACCAGCAGCCCCGCAGCCCTTGGCAGGGCGGATCCTCCTCTTGCAGGAGAAGATCCTGCGGAGCTCCGTGCGGAAGCGGTGGTGGAGCCAGGCGTAGAGGAAGGGGTTGCAGCAGGAGGAGCTCATGGCGCACCAGTGGCACAGCAGCTGGATGAGCAGGAAGTGGCGCTTGTCGATGAGGTGGATGTCGATGTCCCGGAGGACGTTGAAGACGTGGATGGGGAGCCAGCAGACGCCGAAGGCCAACACCACCAGCACGATGAGGCGGAAGGTTTTCCTCTTCCTCAGGCGGTCGAACTCGGCCTGGCTCTGCGTGGGGTGTCCGGGCACCACCCGGTTCCGCAGCCTCACCGAGATGCACAGGTAGGAGAGGGACACGGCGGAGAGCGGCAGGATGTAGGTGAGGATCAGGGTGCTGTAGGCGTAGGCCAGGCGCTGCGTCTCCTTCTCCACCCAGAACTCCTCGCAGATGGTGAATCCCTCCTGCCGGAACTCCACGTGGTACGTGTGGGCCACGGCGGGGGCCACCAGCCCGCAGGACAGCAGCCAGATGCCCCCCACCACCGAGATGCAGCTGGTGACAGAGATGCGCCTCCTCAGGGGGTGCAGGGTGGCATAGTACCTGTGGGGAGACACACGGGGAGCCCGAGCCCTCGGAGCATCCCCCTGGGGTGCTCTGGGCTCTGCTGAAGAGCAGAAAAACACCAGCACTCCTGGGGATGTTCTGAGCCCCCAAGGGCAGCACGGCTGCACCAGCGCTCCAGGCTTCCTCTGCTGTTCCACCCAAACCTTCTTTTTTTATTATTTTTCTTTTTATTTTTTCCCCTTCCCCTCCTGGTCCTGCCCCACTCCCCCCAAGGCAGAGGTGAACCAGCATAAGAGGCATTGCCTCTGTCCCCTCAGCATTTGGATCATCTCTGATGAGAGGAGATCTTTATGGAAACACAAATTTTATTAACCCCCCAACCCAGCACACTTCATGTGGCACAAACACAGGGCCAGGATGCAGGAGGTCTGGGCACAAATTTACCCCAAGTAGGAAAACCAGGGTGCAAACTCCAATGAGCCCTTGTGCCGGGAGCACGGATTGGGATTTCAGTGGTGACGGCTTCACACAGGGACACGGAACTGCACAGCATTGTTTGCTAATGCCAAACGTCCCCCCTGCGCATCCTCCCCCCAGACCAAGTCCTGGTGCTAAAGAAAAGGCTGCAGGGATACTCTCAGGGAATCCTCGGGGATTTTCCTTTTCCAGTTTTGAGTGTTTGTCAGTAAACACCCTGAGCTGAGGGAGCAACAACCTGAGGAGACCAGGGGGGACAAACACCTGCCGGCACTTACCTGTCAACTGCGATGGCCGTGAGCGTGAAGACGGAGACGTAGACGGTCATGGGCTGCATCAGGAAGACAAAGTAGCACAAAAACTTCCCGAAAACCCAGCCCTGGGGGTTGAAGGCGTAGGCCAGGGTGAAGGGCACGCACGTGGCACACATCAGCATGTCGGAGAACGCCAGGTTCCCGATGAAGAAGTTGGTGACGTTGTGCATCTTCTTGCTCCTGCAGATGACGTAGAGGAGCAGGTAGTTGCCGAAGATGCCGACGAGGACGACCAGGGCGTAGCAGGGGATGATGAGGGGTTTGAAGGACTGGATGAGCTGCACCCCGGTGAACTGGGCGCTGGCGTTGGAGCGGTTCTGCAGGGCCAGCTCGTAGGTGGTGACGTTGGCCCCGTCCCCCTCCATGGCTGCGGCTGAGCCCCTCTGTGTGCAGGCAGGTGAGAAACCCCCCGTCTCAGCACTCCAAAATCTGACAGCTGCAGGGTTCAGGTGTCCACAGGGCACGTCCTGCTCCTCATCACAGCACAGGACCCTGCCTGGCACCCGGGGAGGCTCCTCAGGAGAGCAGCTTCATCCCATGGGCTCCTGGGGAGGGAAAAGGAAAACCGGACTCAGATAAGGAGCATTGCCACAAGGAGCCCTGCAGGAGGGATGCCAGCCCCGGGGTCACAGCGATCACAGATCAGGGAAGGAGAGGAAAAGGAGAAAAGCAGCAGGACCCCAGGCTGTAGGGAAGGACTTACCAAAATGTGGGCTCATCCACACCCCTTTAACCGAAGTGTCCGCAGCAATCCTGCCCCAGCCCGGCAGCACCGGGGGGCATCTGCCGGCCGGAGGGAAGGGGAAGCAGCAGCTGAGCCAGAAAACAGCTCCCAGTGTTTCTGGAAATGACAAAGGACGTTAATGGATAAGTGAATAAAGGCGCTCTGCGACTCCTGCGCTGCCTCGTGCGCCTGCAGCCGCTCGCCCAGCCCCGAGCAGGTGAGCTGGGCTCTCCTGCAGCACCGAGCCTGTGGGGCTGCTGGGACTCTCCACCGGGGTGTTTCACAGACCCTGTCGTGGTCCTGCCAAAAGCGAGGTCCAGGTTTTCGTGGCACCAGCCATGAAGGGGATGAGATGGGATAGGGGCAAGGAGGGAACCCAGGGGCAGAAATGAGACCAGCCCTGGGAGACAGGTCCCTGCCACCCTGGGCTGCTTCCCACAGACAGCTGGGAGCACAGGCAGCACCCTTCCTCACCACCAGCACTCACCTCCGGACCCCTGCCCGATACAGCCCTCGTCCCTCAGCTGCTCCCGCTCCCTCTGCCCCTCCTTCTCTCCTGCACTGAGTCATCTCATCACCCGCTGCTCTTCAACTCTCATTTCCTGGGCTATTTCCATAGATTATCTCCGGCTCTCTCCCAGCACAGGACTTGCCCCCCTGTTTATTTCTCTGTGTACCAGACATTGTTTCACCCTTAAGCCCTCACGTACCTGATCCACGAGGACTGAAGCTCACGTGGCAGATTTTGGAAGCCCCAGATGGAGAGCTGCCCCAGCCACACTTTCATTATATGTCCCAGCAGCCCCTCAAAAGCTCCACACTCCAAACTTGCATTAACTGGGTTTTCAAACCGACTCCCTCACACCCTGTCTGCTTCATCCCTGAGACGCACTCAGAGGCAGACTCGGAATAAAGTCCCTCTGGTCAAGTGTTTGCTGCTGAATCAAAGCGACACAACCAACCAGCCCTCTTCTTTGTTCTGCTCAGGGAGGGACTTTGCCAGGCAAGCATCAGCAGGGAAAAATTCCCCCCATAAAAAAATTACTGTGCGCAGGAGCCTCCCCCAAGACACATCCTCAGCCCCCATCTCAACTGGAGGGAGTTTGACTTACTTTAATTTATTGCAATTAAAACAATCACTATGTTAACTATCATGGCATGGGTGTTGAAACAGTGGAAAATGTAAATATTTCAAAGGCATTCAGGGAAATGCTTCCTCCTGCCCTTTCTTTGCTTGGATAACGGGGGGCTCAACTGGACACCCGAGGAATTTATTGGAGTGCTCAAGTTTCACTATTTAACCCTCACGTGATTAATTGGGTGCTCATGGGTGAGCTGATGGGGTGCTCATGCATCAAATAATTGGTCACTTATGCACAAAAGGGCATTCCTGCATTTATTAATTGGAATTTGCTGGTGCAAAAAGGCAGGAGAGGCCGAGCTGTGCCTGGGGGAGCTGAGGGGACCGGCCCCAAGCAGGGGGAGGCACGAACAGCTGTGCCCAGGGTCTCACCCAGCTCATTTCAGGCTTTGGGGTGAGGCTGGGAACGTCTGGAGGACAGTGGCTGCCACGTGCCCCCCTCACAGTGGGGTGACATCCCTGCCCTGGGTGGGCACAGCACCAGCCCCACACCGTGTGCCGGGGGGTCATATCCTGCACTGGGGGCTCAGTGCCTCCGTGGGCAGGGGTGCAGCCCCACCCGCTCAGTTGGTGCCTGTTTGGTCTCCATGGCATTGAGACTTGGCCATTAATTACCTGGCAGTTACCATGGTTATGCCAAAGCCCTCCTGGAGACGCTGTCGGGCAGGATGGGGTGGACGTGCCGCTGCCAGGGGCTGTGGGAAGGGGGACCAGGGCATCCCCCCAAAGCACCCACCCTTCCTGCTGCTGGGGCTCCACCAGCTCCCACAGGGTCTCTGTGCTGTCCCACAGCCCAGGATCCAGCACAGGGGTCACAGCTGAGTGGGGTGACAGCTCTGGCTCCCTCAGCTCAGCTCTGGCATTTTCTATTACAAGTTGGGAAAAATCAAAACCCAGAGCCACGTGCTCCCTTCCCAGCCCATCCTCCTGCAGGTCCAGGGCTCCCCTTGAACTCAGCCTCCCTGCCAGCTAGTGGCAGGCATAGAATGGATTTGGGCAATTTTCTCAATTAGGAGTTTTAATGACATTATTTCAGCAGCTGTATTTCCCTGCACTGCCACGAAGGACTGGGTCCTGTTGATCCCAACAGGCACACTGGAGAGATTCCTCCTGGAACAAAAGGACCATTAGCCGGGAGCTGGCAGGATAACTCGTGCCAGGGCTGTGCAGGGCATTGTGTCCTACCTGAGGAGGCAGAGCCACAGCACAGTGCAGCCTTCCTCCTCCAGACATGCTGGAGCTGGGAGAGGCCCCAAGCCCCCTGTCCTGGCAGCAGCCCACAGCTCCCCAGGGGCTACTCACTGGGACCTCTGCCCAGCCCAGCATCACAGAGGCACACGTGGAATAGGTTTTCCCAAGAGGAGGCAGGGAGGGAGGGACAGGAGAGCAGGTGACACGGGAGCACCAGAGCACAGTCCAGACTGACTCCAGGGTATCTGCACTTCCTATTATTATCACAATAAAAGGGGGGGGAAAAAAGCATTTCTGCAAACATGGGAGGAATGGAGGGGGCCAGAGAGGAGACAAGGAATGACACTCAAAGCCCAGACAGTTTGTGTCCCTCTGCAAGGATCTGTTGCATTTGGCACAGGGCACTGGCAGGTCCTGGCAAGGGGTGTCCCCACCGTCACACCAGCTCCACTCAGAACTCTCTGAGCTGCCCCTGTTCTATGATCCCCCATCATCATCCTCATCTCCTGCGTCTTCCTCCAAGAGCTCTTCCTCCTCGGCTTCGGAGCTGGCATCGTCTTCCACTGGGGAGAGAAGAGGCAGGGCTGCAGCAGGGGTGGCCCTGACCCACCGAGGGGGGTGAAAAATCCCACCCCAGGAGTGGCAACACGGACACCCTCCCACCCCACAGCAGCAGAGCAGGGAAACTGGCACAGACCCCCTTGCCCAGCCCACAACTGCCAGCAAACACCAGTTGCCCCCTGAGTAGCCCTCCCTGCAACCCTGGGGCAAAGCAGGGAGCACGAGCTGCCACAAAAGCTGCCGTGGGACCCCACGTGCCCACCCTGACCCCGCAGCTCGGTGACACTCACGAGTGACTCGCTGCCCGCTGAGATAGACTGGCCCAGCCCCACACTGGAGCACGAAGGTGACGGGAGGGACCAGCTCCAGAGCTTTGAGGCTGATCTGCAAAGAGACAGAGCTCAGAGACATCCCCCCCGCCGAGCCCAGCCCGAGGTGATGTTGTCATCCCAGAGGCAGCGGCTGCCCTTACCATGGGCAGCACCGAGCTCCGCAGCGCCGCGATGGGCACCGGCCTGTGCTCCCCGGAGGCGTTTTTGGAGTCCACAGCCACCACGTGCAGCTCGTCCCTGGCGTCAGCCCCCAGGCAGATCTGCGGGGCCGAGCAGAGAGCCCGTGGCAGGGATCCGCCGGCCGGGGCTGCGGCAGCTCCTCAGCAGGGCTCGGATCTCACCGTTCTCAGCAGCACCAGGTGCTCCAAGAAGTCATCGCCCTCCTTCACCACGCAGCTCCGGGCACCCGTGCCCAGCTGGCAGCCTGGGGGACACGGCACGGTCTGGGCGTGCACAGGCTGCCCCCGCACAGAAACAAAGGGGAGGCTTTCCCAGGGGGACACTCCAAGGGAAAAGGGGAATCACGCCCAGCCTGGCTGCCTGCAGAGCACAGCCACTGTCCCCCCACTCGCTCCTGCCACCAGGTGCCCCCAGCGCACCCCGGGGCTCACAGCTCCCTACCCCACAGCTCAGCCACGGGCCGCTCCTCCGACAGCAGCCGGGAGAAGGGAAGCGAGGTGTCCATCCCCCACGGCAGATCTGACACCGCTGACCAGCTCCCGTGGGACAAACAGCAGAGAAAACAGCAGAGAAAACAGAGAACACAGCACCCAGAGAGCAGCAAGGACCCGCCACGGCACCGGCGGCTGATAAAGGGAAGGGGGATCCCAGGGAGGTGAAAGCTGGGAATGCAGTGCAGGTGACACCAATGCACCCACCAACCCCTCACACCCCCCCAGCAGCACCTACAGCCCATCTGAGCCCCCTTTAGCTTGATTAGAGATGAGGCCACCAGTCCTGCCAGGGGGGACCTGCAGAGCCCTGGGCCCCCATTCCCTGGGCCAGCCCCCCCTTGCCTCTGCTGTTTGGGGAGTCACTCACTGACACTGGGCTCTTGAGGGGGGTAAAGAACACCTCGTGGGCTGCTTTAAACTGCGTGGGAGGATGAGGCCAAAGGGGCTGGGGGGCACAGAACCTGTTTGTGCTTGGGGACAGCTGCTGGGATCAGAAATGAGCCCCCTGAGAGCCACCACTAGAGCTACCAGACTAGGGTCTGAGGCTTTGAAATGGCTACACTTGCCACGAGCTGCTTTTATTCTCTTTATTTAGTGATTTCATCCTTGCAGGGTGTTAAAAGCAAAACACACCAGGGGAGGATCCCGGCAGGGCAGACCCTGTGGCACCCTGGTTCCCGTGCAGAAGCTGGGATTTCCCTGGCACCAGGAGGTGGCACTGGGCACCTCTGTCAGCTCTGCCTGCCCTTTCAGGGTGTGAGGACGTGTGGCAGGGCTGGGGGCTGGCATCATGGCACGCCTAGGGCCTGGCTTTTCTCTGCCAGGCACAGCCCCTGGAAAGGGGGATGCACCCCCTGAGCCTCAGGTAGCCCCCCAGGAGCACATGGACAGCACCCCTCTGCTTGGGATGGACTTGGAGGCATCGCAGAGATTCACAGGTTTATTTCACACAGCAAGGGGGAGACAAACCAGGACAAAACCTGTACAGTCACTGTGACTTATTTACACCAACTCACGTGGGGGGGGCAGGGCACGTCTGTGCACGTGTGGGACAAGAATCCACCTCCCATCCCATCCCCGAGCAGCACAGACAGGGACACCTGCCCCAAATGAGAGGGAGGAACTGGAGGAGACCTGACGAGGTCATAATTCCCTGGTTTGGGAAGTCCTTTGTGCTCAGAGCTCCCCTCACTCCCCTGAGCCCTTCCTCTGCCTAAGGCATCGCTTTGGCTCCCAGGATCGCACCCAGCCCTGGAATGCAGCAGCTAGGGCAGGGATGGAAATCCTTGGAAGGGCTTGTGCATGCAGGAGGCTCTCCTCCCTTCCAGATGGACTGTCTGAAGCTGGCTGAGCCCAGGGCGACTGGGCCGTTCATTCTTCAAGAGAGCAGAGCTGCCAGTCTCCACATCCCAATGCCAGCATCCATATCCCACTGCCAGCATCCACATCCCACTGTCAGTGTCCACATCCCACTGTCAGTGTCCACATCCCACTGTCAGTGTCCACGTCCCACTGCCAGTGTCCACGTCCCACTGCCAGTGTCCACGTCCCACTGCCAGTGTCCATGTCCCACTGCCAGCCATGCCAGGAACACTCCGGGTGGGAGCTTGTCCCCTGTCCACACATCCCCAAGGCTGTGCTGCCCCTGGGCAAGCAGCTCCAGAGCTTTTACCCAACTCCAGGTCTCCAGCACCAATGGCCCAGAGGAGCCAGTGCTGTCCCAAAACCAGCAGCATTCCCGAGGAAGATCCCCCTCCTCTCCAGGTCAGTGCATGCACCGGAGGGTCCTTCCAGCACCGTCACCCCTGGTGCTGCTTCTCCGTCCCCAGCCCTGCAAAAAGAGGGTGGGAGTGACACAGGGTCACCCACCGGGCTCGGCTGGGGACAGGGACCCACGGCCACCACCCCAGCAGGCACGGAGAGGGATCCAGGAGCACCACGCACAAGGGGCTGGCCGCGGGCTGCACTCCCCGGGGAGGGCAGAGGAGAGGCCGGAGGGGTGATGGCCCGGCCGGGGGAAACACTCACTCTCCTCCCAGCTCTCGGCTGCTCCCGGTCAGACGGACGGACCCGCGGGCGTGTCTCTGCCGGCAAACCTGGAATAGAGCACAGCGGGTGAGAGCCCAGACCCTTCCCACCACTCACCACCCCGTGCTCTCTGCACGGGTGAATCCCAGGGAGCACCTCTGGCACCCCTCTCTGCACATCTCTGCTGGCAGGAATCTCTCCTGCCCTCAGGCGCCAGGAGGGGTTTTGACCAGAGAAACACGGTTAAAATCCACAGTAACCACAATAACTCCAGTTTCATCATACTAATAAAAAAAAACCTCAGGGTGGAAAAACCCCACCCTGTAATTTGGAGGTGTAAACCTGTGTCAGGGTGCTGGCAGGGCAGAGCCACAGCAGGGGTGTTCCTGCCAGCCCCCTGCCCTGAGCAGGCCACCAGCTCTGGGAGCCCACCTCTCACCGAGGGACAGAGGGGGATGAAATGAATTCCCTTCCCAGATTTACACTGTTGGAGGGCAAAGAGACCCACAGAGCCCAGGCTGGTGACAGCAGCCCCGGTGCCTCACTCTGGAGGGAGTCCCTGCATTTTCCTTCTTTAGCAGCAGAAAGTGGGAGCAGGGGCAGAAGGGAGAAATCCCAGGCTTTGGGACACATTCCTGCTCGGCTGGTTTGCTTCCCTGATCACAACCAGCATTTCCTTTACCCAGGAACAGCAGAATCTGTCCTGGCAGGCTGGGGTGAGACTGGCTGGGACCCCAGCTTTGCATCCTCGTGGAGGGGCCAGGGGTTTAGGGGAACATAAAGGGAGAGGACAGTGGTTCCCAGTCCCACACCCCAGCACCTCTCCCATGCACCGCGTGGTCTGCCTGCCCCCCCAGCTCCAGGGTCTGCCTGCCTGCAGCTCTGCACTGCGCTGTCAGACCGTGGACCCACCACTGACAGCCCTCCCAGTCACTCCCCAAAGGGCTGGATGCCCTGAGCCCCCCCGAGCCGGTACCTACTCATCAAGCTGCGAGCACAGCGTGGTCTGGGTGCCCTGCAGCCGGGACTCGCCCAGCAGCCGCTGCCGGTGGCCACTGCCCTGGGCCAAGGACGTCTCCTCTGTCCGGCTGCCGCTGCCCCGACCCTCCCCGTCCTCCCTGGGGCACCCGAGGGCCGCCTTGCTGTCCTCTGGGGGGGCCCCACGGGGGCTGAAGGCGCAGGGGCAGCGCTGCAGGTCCTGCTGGACGGCATGGAGCCGGCGGTCGGCGCGGCGTGGGCAGCACAGCAGCTTGCGGAAGGCGCTCCTGAAGTCGGGGCTGCGGCAGTAGATGATGGGGTTGAAGGCTGAGTTGACATAGCCCAGCCAGTTGAGGAAGAGGAAGAGCTGGTCCGGCACCAGTGGCCGGCAGAAGACCTTGATGATGTTGGCCACGAAGAAGGGCAGCCAGCAGAGAGTGAAGGTGCCCATGATGATGCCCAGGGTCTTGAGCGCCTTGTGCTCCTTGATGGCCAGCAGGCGGGACGGCCGCCTCCTCCGGCTGCTCTGGGACGTGGGGCTGGGGGGCTCCTGCAGGAACCTCACCTTGTCCTTGCCGATGAGCTGGACGTGCCGCGTGGCCACGGCGAAGACCCGGACGTAGACGAAGATCATGATGAGCAGGGGCACGTAGAAGGAGATGGTGGAGGAGATGATGGCGTAGGTCATGTTGGTGACGAAGTCGCAGCAGCGCGGGTCATCGTAGCAGCGCGCCGCCTGCTCGTCCGCCCCGTCCCGCCACCAGTGGTTCATGATGGGCAGGAAGGAGATGAAGGCGGAGATGGCCCACACCAGGCACACCACGGCCCGCGCCCGGCCCTTGGTGACCAGCGCCTCGTACTGCAGCGGCGAGGTGATGGCGAGGTAGCGATCCACGGCGATGGCGCACAGCGTCTCGATGCTGGCCGTGACGCACAGCACGTCCAGCGACGTCCACAGCTCGCACACCGTCGCGCCGTAGGGCCAGTGGCCGCTCAGCAGGATGGTGGCCCCCGGCGGCACCACCAGCAGGCCCATGATGAGGTCGGCGCACGCCAGCGAGGTGATGAAGACGTTGGTCATGGTCTGCAGCCGCGGCGTCTTGGCGATGGCCACGATCACCAGCAAGTTGCCGGCCACGATGACCAGGACGGTGAGGCTGAGGGCGGCCCCCAGCACCCACTGCCGGCCCAGGCTGCCGGCCCCGCTGCAGTTGCCGGAGCCCCCCCAGGCGCTGCCGTTGCCCGCGGGGAGGGGGCTCATCTCCGCCGGGCTGGGGGCGCCGGCCCCGCGCCCCGCCGTGCGCTCCCCGCCGCGCTCCCGGCGCAGCCCTCGGGGCGGACCGGCGGGGCCGGGTCCCCTCCGCGCCGGAGGAGGAGCCTTTAAAGGCGCGGGGCGGCCCCGGGCTGCCCGCTCCGGACGGCGAGGGGAGAGGAGCGGGCGGCGGCACCGCCTCCCCCCCGGATGGGGTGTCCCGGCCCGTCCTGCTCCCCCCGGCATCCCCGCCGGGCGCCCTTCGCCGTGCGCTCCAGCTCCTCACTCTGCCTTCCCGTCCGTCTCCGTGCCCTCCAGCCCCTCGCCGTGTCCCCAGTCCCACCCGTCTGCCCTTGTTCTCTGTGCACAGCGTTCCCTGGCCTTTTGTCTGTTCACCCTCGCCCCTTTGTGCCCCCCTCGCCAGTGCTCTGATCCCTCTCCCCACACCTCAGCTCTCACCCTGCCCCTCTTGCTCTCACCCCTCACTGTGCACCCCAGGGCTTTGCTGGTCCTGCTCCCCCTGTGACCCTCTCCCTGGGCGGGACAGGCTGTCCCTGGTGGGGACAGTGACCCCCCTGTCCCCTCTGAACATCAGCAGAGGGATCCAAGGTGACAGCTCTGCTCCCAAAGACGATGCCCAGGGCCACAGTCACTGTTTCATTTACACATTTATTGCCAGAACCTCCTTCCCAGTGGATGGAGGAGACCTTCCTTGCCTCCCCTCCTGAATTTGGGTGGGTGCTGATGTCTGGAGACTCCCAAGACCCCCACCCACACTTCCTGCCCCACTCACACATGGCAGTGGGGAGACACCAAAAATCTGGAAGGCCCTGGGGGCCTCCAGAGCCCCACTGCTGTTCCCAGAGCTCCTGGGCAAACTCCAGAGTGGGTCATTTCTTTCCCTATCAGCTATTTATACAAATACTGAAACTTTCAAGACAGGCATTCTCCAAATGTGGCATTTTGAAGTTTCAGCCAAATGTGGGAATGTTGACAAAGAGGAAAAGAAATATGTGTAAAAATGATCCGGTTGGCATTTCTTCCCATTCATGAGCTCACAAAGCAGAGCCCTGGTTTTACGAGCTCGATCTTTACGAGGCTGTTTTGGTTTTTCAAAGCCCTCAGCCGAGGGCTTGATCCAGCCCTGCTCAGCTCCCAGCCCCAGCATTTGCTGCCAGGAATTGCTGTCCACAGGGAGGTTTGTCCTGGCTCCAGGATGGTGCTCGGCACAGACACGGCGCGTGCAGGGGTGTCATCATCTGTCCAGGTGGCTGCACACCTGATTCCAGCATGGATCAGCCCACGGAGCTGGATTTGTGTCTGGAAAGTAAAGCAAGAACATCAGTGGGAATGTCCATGGATAAACGAGGGCTTTGGGCTTGGGCCATGCCCACCCCGCTGTGCCCTGCAGGGAGCTCCCTCGGACAGACACTGCCTGCAGTGGGACACACAGACACGTGCTCCCACGGGGCCAAACAGGCATCCAACCCACCCTCCTGATGTCTTCTCTCTGGAATTCAAATCAGGCTTTTCCTCCCACTCCCAGGCAGGGGAGCTCGGCTCCCTCCCCGCTTCCCAAGGAGCAGACAGGGCTGAGGAGAGGAAGGGAGACTCCCAGGCCTTTCATCACTGCAGGGGAAGTAACGTGGCTCCATATCTTTGTCCCAGTTTTACAGCTGGAAAAACTGAAGCACAGAGGTGCTGGGTCTTGCCCAGCCCTGACCCCCATCCCCACTGCTCCAGAGCCCTGACTCGAGCCCCTGCAGGGATGGAGACCCCGACTGCTCCCTCCAGCCCAGAGCTGTCACCAGGGGAAGCATCCTCTCCCCCTTCCCATCCCTGCCACGGGCCAGAAGCACTGCCCTGGCCCTACCTGCATGGCCACTGGCAGCAGGGGAGGCAGAGCCAGCCCTGACAAGACCCCATAGGAGTGCTGGCCAGAGGGTCAAGTGTTGTTTAGAAAACTCTGGGAAAGTTTGTTTATGCCACGGATCAGAGCGGCTCCTTTGGCTGTTGATCCAGAATAAACAATGGGTATTTAAAGATACTTCTTTATACATAGAGAGTCAGGATGAATCGGGGAAGATCCCTGCTTGGGGGGAGATGGGATGCAGGGAACAGGCAGTGCCACTCTCCTTGCTCAGCAGCACATGGAGCTCCTGGTGCCCACGGATGTGTTTGGAGAGAGGAAACAGATGCCTGAGCTGGTCCCAGACACATCTGAGGGTGCACAGGCTCTGCCTGGCCATGGAGGCCAAGGGGTGAGAGCTCAAGTAGCAGCTATGGATAAAACAAAAGCTTTTTATAGCTGGGAACTCGCTCCCTCCCTGGCATGTGGCTGCATACTCGGAACAGGACAGGAGATAAACCCATCACACGGCGGAGTCACAGCGGTGTCACTGCTCACTGCCATTGGCACACCGGCAGTGGGGGACACCAGCGTCCCCCTCTGCCCTCTGGTCCAGCTTCCTCAGCTCCCCACCAAAGCAGAGGGTCCTAAAGCAACCCCAGCACAGCAGGTGAAGGCACCAAAACTGCCCACTGAGCCCTCGGGGGCCTGTCTGTGCAGCCTTTCCCCAGAGCGTGGGTGCAGGCAGAGCAGGGAGGAGCAGGTCGAGCAGGGAGAGGCACAGCAGCACCCAGAGAGACACAGCTCAGCTTTGCAGCAGCAGCAGACGGTTCCAGAGCTGCTCCTGAGCCAGGCTCCTGTTGCGCAGTGTTGCCTGTGCAATGAATTCCGAGCCAGAGCTGTGCTGGCACAAGTCTCCAGCCCAGAGCAAAGGGCAGGGGCAGTGGAGGGGTTCACCCCCCCTGCCTGGAGAGTCGCAGGCACCGGCACCTCTGGGATGGCACCGCAGCCCTGCCGCTCCATCAGCGCTCATTCCCCACCAGGTTCCCAAAAAGGTTTTCCCAAAAATCCACACACACTGTAGGAAGGTGACAGTGTCTTCCTCCTGGTGCTCATGCCCCACACAAGGCTCAGAGAACACTCTGCCCAGAGACCCCTGGCACCTTGTGATGCCACGTGGGGCTGACAAGACACCCCCTCTGCAGGAACCCCCCAGCCCACAGCCACCCAGGACACAGCCACACACCCACCATCACCTCCACCAGGACAAGCCACCAGCCCTGCAGGGCCACCAACCACAGTGCCACCAGGGTCCCACCACCCCCAGCCTTTTATTCCTACCTCCCTCATCCCCAAACGCTCCCTGGGGGAGGGGGTTGCACTACACCCCCTCTTGCCAAGAGCTGGGATGGGGCTCAAGGTTGCAGGGAAGACCCTGCCTGGGATCCAGGGCCGTGGGGGACACTGGGGACAGCACAGGGGGCGGGTGAGGATCGTGTGATGCTCTTCCCTCTGCCTAAGCAGAGGAGCAACGTTTTACCCCAAATCCCCTCCCCAGGGAGGGAGCTCCAGGCTCTGTGGAGCGGGCACCGAGGCCAGGCTGTGCTTTAGGAACGGGTTCTGCTCTGTGTGTCCCCAGTGGTGGTGAGTCGGGGGCTCTCCCTCCTCACTGAGACTTTTCGGAATAGTTTCCATATCAAATCCACAAATCTTGCTTTGAAGTTGTTTGGGATTCTCTGTCATCACGTTTCCTTGTCAGCACATAAACACGCTGTGATGGAGCTTTAACCCCTGGGTACTGCCTGTCCCAGGAAGCCTGCAGGAAGCTCCACATAAACTCTGGTCCCCATATAAACCCTCCTCCCCCAGCAAAGGCGGGCACAGCTCTGGGAGCTGCAGCACCACGACAGCTTGGGCAGGAAGGGAAAAATCTCTGTGTCAGAACAATAAAAAAGAGTAAAAATGTGCTGTTTCACTGACTCTCAAGCAAGCTGCTGTTTTCAGAGTGTGGGTTACTCTGGGATAATCCCGGTGTTACCCCAGCACGGCCTCTCCACCAGCCCAAAGGGACGATCCCAGTGCCACTCCAGTGCTGCCGCCCCAGCTCGGGGTGAGCCCCGTGCCCCGGGGGGCTCCGAGCTCCCACGTCTCCGGGAGCATCTCGTCTCACACGCTCACATCCTGTTTTCCAAGAGAAGCTCCTGGGAGCGAGTGCCTCGGTGTGATGAGGGAGGCAGCGCGGACCCGGGCACCCGGGAGGTCGGAGCTGCCGCCGGGGCTGAGGTCACTCCACTCCCTGTTTGTCAGCCCGTTCCCACAGCGTTTTGCCCTGTGGACACACAGCCCGCGGGAAGGAGCCGTGGTGCCCGTCAAGGGCTGGGCAGGGCTGGTGGGATCTTCCTCGGGGCACCCCAGGGTGGATCTGGGGGGAAAGATGGGGCTGGAGGGGCAGGAAACCTGGCATGGAGAATGCTGCTTCCCATCAGAGAGGAGATGGAGGCAGGGATCTCCTCCAGGACCATCCCGGAGCAGCACTTGCCATCCCAGGGCTGCAGCTCTTCCTGAGGCCACGGCAGCATTGTGAGAACGAGGGAAAGGGGCATCTGGGTCCTGAAACTCAGCCAGTGTCAAAGGCTGCGCTAAGGCAATCTCAGGTCCTGCTCCTGCCCCCCAGATCCCTGCGCAATTATGTTTTCAGATTAAAAAACAGATCATAATAAAGCTGTTTTCTTTCCCACGTTGCTGAGGGGAAAATCCACAGCAGCCCACAGCAGCAGCCAGAGCAGTGCCTATGGGCAGATATTCCCAGTTTCTGACACTTCTATCACACCTCACAGCAGGGTTTCACTTCAGACACGTCCCATCTCCCTCCAGCCTCAAGTACCCACAGAAGGGAGAGTCCCCGTGCTGCCATCAGGACCTGCAGAGGATTTACAGACATTTCCACAGCTCCTTCCCCGTCAGGGCTGGTTTTCCTGCAGCTATTGCTAAAGCAAGCCAGGGTGGGGGGAAGGAGGGAGAAGTTTGCAATAGCAGGGGTACAGATTTCACAAAAAGTGTGGGAAGTGTCGTGAAAAAATGTCAACAGCAGAAATAACCTCGGAGGGAGCTGGGCTTTCAGGCAGGGCTTTCCGAGGGATAGAGGAGCATCCTGGCAGTGGGATTCCTGGCCCTGCCCCAAAGCAGGGTGGGAGAGTGAGGGTTTGGGGAGAGGAGCTGCTCTGGGGGAAGCTGGCAGAGATGGGAGGGATGGAGTGCCAAGAGCCCCACGTGGAGCCTCCTGCCAGCCCAGCCACGGCCATGGGACATCGGCCAAACTGCCACGTGCCGCCCGGCTGCCTCCTCTGCCACTCCTCTGCTCCCTTCCCTGCCCCAGGCACCCTCTGCCAAAGCTCCTGGCTGTGCCCCCACCACCCAACAGCAGCTACGCTTGCTTCCCAGCCCCCCGTCCCCTCCTGGGGCTGATCCCAAGTCGTATTTGCTTCCAGCCCGATGTTTACAGGGAGGAAAAACAACAACAACAACAGGAAGAAGAGGAGGAGGAGGAGGAGGAGGAGGGGTTCAGATGCTTCCCCTCCGGCTCTGGCCATGGCAGCCATGGCGAATCCCATGCCATGGTGGCTATTTTTAACCCATGTCAAGAGCAGGAACCAACCAGGGGTGCTGAGCACTCCCAGCAGTGCCAGCCCTGTCCCGTGCCCAGGGGAGGGGACACGGGGGCCCTGGTGAGGGTTTCCTGCCGAGGGCCGGGGCCGGCGGAGATGCCCTTCCCAAAGGCAGGATGGGCTTGTTTATGGGGCAACTTTTATCTGCACAAACAGCCCTTGGGCGGGCAGCAGGGATGTGGTTTTGTCGGGGGTTTGTCCTTATCGCCGGCCGCGATCGGAGGGGAATGTAAACACAGATGGACGGGCTGGAAATGCCACAGCACAGGGACATCCTCACGGGGACGGGATCCACCATCACCCCGTCCTGCGTGGGGCTGCGGTGGGGTCCCCAAGCCTCCGTGGGAGGGACGGGGTGCGGGGTGGGGCTGGGAATGCCACATGGACCGTGGAGGGGGAGGTGATGGATGGGGTGAGATGAAAGCAGCCCCCGCTGCCCACCGGGCGGGAGTTTATCCTCCCCTCGGGATATTTTCTTCCTGTCTCAGCAAACCCTCCCGCAATCACAGCCCAGTCAGTACTGGGGGAAGCGGGGCCGCTGACGGCAGGGCTGGACGGGAGGTGCCCCCGCCGCCGTCCCCGGGGCTGCTCTCACACCAGGGCTGGGGGCATTTCACGGCTTAAAAGACACATTTCCCTCCGCAGGAGGAGCGAGTCCCTCACCAAAACCCACCCCTGCTCAGCTACCAGTGGTTTATACCAGGTCAGCAGCAAAGACACTGCTGGTGGAGGGACGGACGCCTTGGAGAGGCCCTTCTGCTCCCGATTTAGAAGGCAATAAGGCGATAACCTCGCGTCACATGAGGATGACAAAGGGCTTTCCAGCACTGGGAGCTGCCCGGGGAATGGGCAGATAAAATGCCCTGGAGAGGAACATACTGTAACCAGAAAGAGTCTGGTTCCCTGAAGGGGCATCTCCAGAGGGGTGTTTTGTGGGATTTGGAACTCCCTGGAGGGTTTCCCCTCACACTGCTGCAACCAATCCCTGTCCACACAGGCACCGAGGGCAGGTGACCCCTGAAGCAGGGGCCCCTGCTCTGCCCCAGCCAGGATGTGCCCTTAAACCTTGACCTTTAAACCCCCCCGGCTCCTTGACCCTGTAATGGTCCGTTCTCCGGGAGGAGGAGGAAATGGCAGTGGCTGCCTCACTGGGTTGGGGGTCACTGCTGATGTCATTCTGTGGCCGGAAATGTTATTTTCCTGCCCCAGTGCCCACTAATCGATTCAGCAGCTGGCACAGGGCGAGGGCTGCCTGCCTGGCACCGTGACCTGATGGGGGTCTCAGGGGTCCTGGGGGGCAGAAACACCCCTCTCCATGCCCCAGACTGGCAAGAGATCACTGCCTTGGTCACTAAAATGCTGCCCTGAGGAAAGGGCTCTGAGCCCCCCGAGGACCCCCAGCACCCCAGGGCTGGCCCGTGGCTCCGCAGGGATGAGCTTGGCCCTGGGCCAGGGTCCGGAGCAGCGTGTGGCCGCCGAGCTCCACCTGTTGGAGCCGGGATGGTGGTTTGGGCAGGACGAGGCTGGCTGTGTCCCACCTCCGCCTGGGCCGGGAGAGCAGCCCCGAGTCCCGACCGAGGGACGGGCACTGCCGGAGCCCCAGTGACCTCGCGGTGCTCCAGAGCGGGCGGAGCGCTGCTGGCATCTGTGCTGGCATCCGCGCTGGCATCTGTGCTGGAATCCGTGCTGGAATCCATCCTGGTTCCCGGCATCCCGGCCGTCAGCAGATGTCAGCACTGGACCGGTGTCCAGTGAGGGTCAGCAGAGCTCTGTGGCCGCTGCTGGGGGAGCAGAGAAGGGCTGAAGGGGCTTTTTCCAGCGGGTACTCGGGGTGGTCCCAAGGATGCTCGGAAGGGCTTCATGTCAGGGCTTCGTCCCAGGACGCCCCAGCCTCCCCCTGCCCAGCACGGGGGTCCCTCCCGGCCCACCCTGCCCCCCCCCCGCTGCCGCCGAACACCAGCTTCTCCTTAAATCTTTTATTTAGTAAAATCTTAAGAAAAACGCTGTTTTTCCACCGCTCCATCCCACCGGAGCATCTCCGGGGACACGGCGTGTGTGGCCCCCCCGGCCCCTGCCACGTTTGTCCCCGGGCCCCCCGGGGGTGGCAGAGCCATTTGGGATGGGGTTTCTCCACCCAAGCCGGGCAGACATCTGTCCCCGCAGCGCTCCCACAGGGACCACCCGGACCTCCCACAGCGGCTCCCCCCGCTCCGCTGCACGAAGGGGCAGGGGCGGCGCTGCTGGGGGGGCCCGGCGTGGCGAGAGGGGCACGGAACGAGGCGGGGGATCCCCCAAAATAGGGACAGAGGCGGTGGGTGCCTCGGGGGGGGGGGGGGAACTGGGGGTGCCCCGCACAGACCCCGCCCACGGCCCTCTTAAGCCACGCCCAGTGCCCCACCCACCGACAGGCCACGCCTCTTCTCGTGTTAAGCCACGCCCCCATTGAGTCAAACCGCGTCCCCACTCTGGTTAAACCACGCCCACACACAGACCGCGCCCATATAGGACTAAACCACGCCCACTCTCTCTGCCTTTCAGGCCAAATCCCGCCCCGTGCCCCGCCCCTTGCCCATATTGAGGCAAAGCCCCGCCTCCTCTGGTACACGCCCCGCCCTCTTTTCCCGCGCGACGGAAGGGGCGTGTCCCGGCGCGGAAGCGGCGGCGCTCCCGGTGATCCCGGTGATCCCGGTCCCGGCCGTCCCGATCCCGGCGGTCCCGGTGCAGTCATGTCGGGCCGCTGCTGCCAGGGGCAGACGCCCAGCCGGGACATCCCCGGCCCCGGCAAGTGCCTGGCACTGCCCGACGGGGCCGCGCTGCCGCCCGGCGACTACAGCACCACGCCGGGGGGCACCGTGTTCGGGACCACGCCGGGCGGTGAGCGGGGCACGGGGCTTCGGGGGGCTCCTGCTCCCCGGGAGGGGCCGGGGAGGCTCGCTTTGGCCAAGGGGGGGCCTCCCCTTTTTGTGCCAGGAGAGGGAGGAAGGGGAGCCCCCACTTTGCCCCCGGAGCTCTGGGGAGCTTTGGGGGGCCCTTGGTGGGACGGGGATATGAAAGGGGGGGGTCCCCACCTTGATGGAGGGGGCTTTGCTTTGGGGAGGGCTTTTCCCCGGGAATTCGGACACGGCTGTGCCCGGAGGAGGAGTGGGCGGGAACCGGGGGGTTCCCGCCTGCCCAAGAATGGGGCTGGGGGCTGTGCCCCCCGAGGAGCAACCTCCGGCATCCCCCCGGGTTACTGCTTAATTCTAATCTCTAATATTTGCTGTTTTCTCCGGCAGTCAGCAAACCCTGGGGGCCTCTTCCTTTATTTCTTATTCCCAGGTTGCTCCAAATCCTGGAAGTGTGGAGCTCCACTGCTGCAAACGGGCCGTGGGCTGGTTCTCTCCTTGTTTGCTGCAAGTCCTGTGCAGCCCCAGAGCTGCCAGGAGTCGGGAATCTTCAGGGATTTGACCCTCAAATAAGAGGAATAAACAGGGTATACGAAGGGCTCCTCCATCAGAGGGGTTTTGTGCCCCCTCTCCTGCTCGGGTGTTTATTTGGGGCAGTTTGGCCTCGAGAAAAGCGGCCGCAGCTCCAGGTGATGGCACCTGGCACAGGGTCGGTGTGGAGAATTCCAGCTGCCTCTGCTCCCGCCCAGCAGGGGTTTGGGATGACTGTTTTTCCCACACCTCTAAGAATTTCCCCCCCTGCATCCATGTCCAGGTGGATTTGAGCAGCGGGAATGGTGAAGCTGCACTCGGGAGGGGACGGAGGTTTAGTTGGTCCCTCGGACCCACCACTGGGTTCCAGGGGTTAAAATTCGGAGAGAAGGGGAAGTGGCACTGCTGACTCACACGGTGGGTTTTGTGTGTGCAGAAAAGCTGAGGTTTGGGGTTGTTTTGGCCAGTGTGTTCCCTCCTCTGAAAGCAGCGCCTGCAGGAATTGTGCTGGAGAGCGGGAGGTTCTCTGAGCCTCAGCCAAGAGCAACAGCACAGAAAGGAGCAATTAACGGCGTGGAGTAACGAGGGCTGTCAGCTGCTTGTCCCCGGGGAGCTGGTGGGTGCCTGGAGCTGAGGTTGGGGTGTGCCCACCTGGCAGTGCCCACGGCACTCCCGTGACCCACCCAGGGCTGTCCCAACCTGTCTGGGGACACCGTGTGCTGCCCGGCCCTGGGGCTGGAATTTGGGTGCTGAAGGGAGGGGATGATTCAGAGCTGCTGGAGGACGAGGGGTGTGAGCCTTGGGCTGTGTCTG
This sequence comes from Pipra filicauda, assembly GCF_003945595.2. Taxonomy (NCBI): domain Eukaryota; kingdom Metazoa; phylum Chordata; class Aves; order Passeriformes; family Pipridae; genus Pipra; species Pipra filicauda. Next base: position 85,204 of record NW_024104760.1, read on the forward strand.
CCCTGTGGGCACAGCGAGGTCCACGAGGGCTTCCAGGGAGCAGAGAGTCCCATGGGGTGTGGTTTTCCTGCTAAATCCACCCTGACCTCCCTTACAGCAGCAGGGAACTCAGCTTTGGGGGTGTGAAGGAGCCTGTTTGTGGCTCTGTGACAGCCCAGAGTCCTTTTGCTTTGGGAGCTCTGGGCACGTGGCTGTCAGAGGATGTGGAAGCCCTTGAGCTCCTGGTGCTGGTACATGAGCTGCAGTTCCAGGAATCCCTGTCTTAGTCCTGCTCCCCGAGCTTCCCAGGAATCTTAACGCCCCTGTCCCAGCCAGCTGCACGTTGGGTTGGATTTCCCCCCCACACACCTTGTGAAACAACTCAAATTCAAAACCCTGAGTGAGAAGTTGTTCAGTGTTTTGGGAACTCCCCTGCAGAACTCGGCTGGAACACAACACCCGGACACGTTGGTTTATATATATTTATTTTATATTTATAGTGTTCAAAGCAAAGGGAGTTGACTGTTCCAGGACAGATGGTAACGGGAGCTGTTTGCCCACACATGTGTACTTTAGTTAACACTTTTGGGGAGGTCACAAGGACTAGTTCCTCTCCCTCTGGCTGGAACAGGAGCAGGGCAGGACAGACCTGATCCAGGGGGGTGTGCAGCCCTTGGAAAGCAAATGCTTTTCCAGCACTTCCCGGGTTAAGGCTGTGGGCTGTTTGGAGGGAGATCCCTTTTCTGCCTGTGGTTTTGGAGCTTTTTCCATGCAATTCCTTTACAAGGAACAGGCTGTTCTGTGTATTCCTAGAAATCCGTGCCCGGAGGCTCGCTGTGATGGGCTGGAGCTGGCTTGTCTTGCTGGGCAGGGAGAGCTGCCTGTGGGCTGGTTAACCCTTGGAGCATTAACAGCTCTGTGTAAGCCTTGAGCAAGGTGTGTGTAACTGCTGCCCTGCCAAGGGAGGTGTCTGTGCGGGCACGGCACGGCCACGTCCTGGCCCCTGGTGTGTCCAGGTGTGTCCACCTGCAGCTCTTGGCCCTGCTTCTGGCCATGGGTGGAAATTAAATTCGATTTTCTGTTTGCTCTGCGGGTTGTTGTGACCTTGGGTGAGGTGGAAGGGGCCGGATCTGTCGCTTCCAGCACCGGGCTGGGTTTGGAGCCTTGTGTTCCCTCTGGGCAGCAACCTGACAGCATTTGGGTGCTTGAGCCTTCACCTTTACTTACAGATACAGCGTTCAGGTGCCTGGCTTTCTTGTGAGGCAACACAGCCTGAGCAGTGAGTGCTAAATCACAGCTATCACTTAAATATCCAAGAATCCCAGAATGGTTTGGGGTTGGAGAGGACCTTAAAGACCATCCAGCTCCCATGCTGGGCAGGGACACCTGACCATGTTCTTGTCCCCCCCCTTCCCCCAGGTACCAGGATCATCTACGACCGTAAGTTTTTGATGGAGTGCCGCAACTCCCCGGTGGCCAAAACTCCCCCCTCCGACCTTCCCGACATTCCAGGCGTCACCAGCCCCGGCGTGGAGGAGCTGAAGCTCGAAAACCACCACGTGCAAAACTGTGAGGAGAAAGCGAGCGCAGGTGAGCGGGGGCAGCAGGGACCCAGCAGCCCGTGAGAGGCACGGCTGGTTCCTGGAAATTCCAGGGCTGGCGCGGAGCCAGGAGGTTCCAATGAGCCGTGGTCAATGCTCCAGGGAATTCTTGGAAAACCAGAGTGGGCTCGACGCCACGGGGGTAACGAGGCTCTCGTGGCTGTGTGGCCCTGCTGTGGGCCCCAGCAACGTGACTTTTTCGGTTATTAAGTGTGATTTGCTGTAATTCCCGTTAATTCAGCGTTTGGGAGGCTGCTGCTGGATCGGGAGCCCTGTGAAGAGCAGAGGAGGCAGCTGTTGCTGCCTCTCCCTGTCCTGGGCCGTGCTGCAGCTGCTTGGGGCTTCAGGTTACAATTCACAGTAGGATTTACTCAGGGTTTTTAATATCAACACGAGTTGTAAATTCCTCCTGCCTGTTTCTGACCCCACTTTGTGACAGGGACACTTCACCGGGGCCCTGAAGCAGCAACACGAGCCAGTGTTGCTCTTGAAGAACTGTTCTTAGAGTTATTTGAGGTTAGTTCTTGAAGCAACATGAAGCTACCAAGTGCAAGTACTTATCTTCTCTCTAAAAATAAAGTCCTGAAGGCTCCTGTTGGCTTCCATGCTCACTCCAAGCAGAATCTTTCCAGAGTTGCCTCATGCCTTCACACTCCTGTGACCTCAAGTGTCTCGCTGGACCCTCTGGCACCCTGAAATACAGGCTGGGCGCTGGGTTGTGACTCTCCCAGAGAATCCCTGTGCCCAGGAACAGATCCTGGCTGCTCTGGCTGGCTCCTGCCAGGCTGTGGGAGCAGCTGGAGGGATAATGGTTGTGAAATGTGCCTGTGTGGGTTCGTGCCAGTGATTGTCGTCAACGTGGGTCCTTACATTCCCTGTTAGAAGGACATCCAGGGGTAGGGATAAATTATTTAAAGGGCATTTTTTCTGCCTCTGCTCTTTTTGGTCAGAGGAAGATCCCCCAGAGCGGACACCTTTACAAGAGCTTCACGAGATGGTTTTCACACCAGCCTCAATGCCTGAATGCAGATTTTTAAGCCCAAACAGCCCCATTTCTGAAGCAGAGCTGCCAGTCGCCCCTTCACCACAATCCCTGGTATTCAGTGTGGAACTCAGAGGACTCATTTGTGGTTTTGTCCCCTCAGCAGGTGAGGAAGAGCAGTTTGACATGGACATCTAATGCACCTGCCCGGGGAGTGCTGATCCAGTGAAGCACCAGGACTTGTCTTGAGGATTCCCACCAGCCAGGCTTACAGCAGCCCATGCCTTGAGTGCCTTCCTGCTCCTGGGAAAGGCAGTTGATTCCCTTGGGAGAGCAGAGCGTGTCCTGTTCCAGGGGCCGGGTCTCGGAGTGCCAGAGGAGACACTCTCACCCCTTGGTTTTGGTTCCAGTTTTATGCTTTTGTTAATCATTTTAATACTGTAACAGTTACAGAAATGCTATATAAGGGAGAAATAAAAATCATGTGGAGTCTCCTGGTGTGGAGATGAATGCAATAAATGTGGCTTCTGTCCCTTATTCCAGCAAGAAACCACCGGCCTGAGGTGTTCCACAGCGGGTCTCTTTGGGGGGTGAGTGCTTACCTGGGTTTGTCATCCCTGCTGAAACTCCAGTGCTGCTTCACCCTTGTTTCTCCTTTTTATCCTGTGGTAGGCAGGGGTCAGGGCTTTGGGAAAGAGGGTTTGGCTGGGGGGGGGTGTTAGAAACAAATCTGGGTTTGAGAGGGGAATTTTCATGTGAGAAAAGTTAATTTTTCCGTGGGGAATGCCCAATTTGCATCCCCATCGACCAAATATCTGCATTTTTAGCCTCAGGTTTAATAAATGTGGTCTGCAAGAGGTTCTAACACATTGCTGTGTGAATGCTGAGGGGGAGTGGAGGCACCTCAAAGGAGGACAATCCATATCAGGACACAGCCTGGACCTCAGACTTCCTGAACCACAATGAGTGTCTGTGCAGATCAGATTCTGTAGATAGCTTTTAAATATCTGCTAATGAGGCTCAGTGGTGACATTATGATATGCAAACCCTTAATAATGAGTAACAGAACAAAGCAATTGCTGCAGATAAACCCGCATTTCTCCAAGATAAGATTTAAGGGTTTCTCTGAAACCTTAATGGGAACAAATCCAAATTTATTGCCCTCTGGTGTGACTTTATCAGTCTTGCAACTCTGCACAGGTTTGGTTCTGATGAGGGTTTGGAGAGGAGCTGCTGCAAGAGCCTTGTGGGGTCAGGATTTGGTGTCGGTACAAAGGCCTGGATTTTGGGGTAAGTGTCAGGTATTGCAGGTAATGCTCTTAAATCCCATTCCCTCCCACCTGCAGGAGAGGTAACACGTGCTGGAAGTGTTAAGTACTTTGTCCCTGCCCTGGAAGCTTTGCATTGGTATCTGAAGCTTATGCAGATCTGGGGGAGCATCAAAGCCCCAGGTGCCTGGGACAGCAATGCATAGCTGATAATTCGGAGGGAGGGAGGGCTCCCTGTGAAACACCTGGCCAGGTGTGACCAGGGCTCTGTCCGGGAGGGTCGGGGCTCCCGCTGGGTTCCCGGCCAGGGCCCTGGGGCCACAGGCACTTGGGGGCAGTCGTGGGGGGCAGAGAGAGTCCTGACCAAAGCTGTGGATGGGATGAGGTGACGCTTGTGGGCATCTGCTCCCTGCAATTTGTCCTGAGCCCGTTCCTTGAACTTTTCCACCCGTGGCGTGGGACCAAGTGGTCTCAGCACCCCATTGCTCCGGTCCTTCACCCCCTCCCTCACACCCCCAGCCACTGCATCCCTCAGCTGGGCAGTTTTGGATCCATCTCCTGCCTGCCTTCATGTTTGCAGCTCTCCCAGCTTTCCCGAGCCCCGCATGGAGCAGCTCAGCATTCCAGGGCAGTTCCCTGCTCCACCAGGCTCTGTTCCTTGCCCAACACTTGCACTCCCAGGCCGAGGAGCTGCTTTTCCTGCAGGCTGAGCCCTGGTGAGCACGGTGGGAGGCAGGGAGGGAGGGAAGGCAGCTGTGGGTGGCTGTGGCACAGCTGGGATGCTCTGGGGAGGTCCAGGGACAAGTGTTGGCTTTGTCATTGCATTTCCCATCCCAGCCCCTTTTTGTCGCAGGAGGGTAGAGCAGCACACCCGGTGTCCCTGCATCCTGCTCCACATCCCTGAGTCCTCCTCCGTGTCCCTGCATCCTAATCCGTGTCCTTGTGCCCTGCTCCGTGTCCCTGAGTCCTTCTCCATGTCCCTGTGTCCTGCTCTGTGTCCCAGTCACGGGACAAACACCACCTGCCCACCCCAGCTCGAGCCTTAGTGCACCACTTGTACAAATATTACCCTGGGCCTGTGATAAGCCCCTTGGCCTGTTTGTTTTTGCTCTTTCCTCGTGTGTCCAAAGCAATCCGTGCCTGCCATCCCCCTGTCCCTCCAGACTGATCCCCCCCAGGCTCAGCTGCCCCACACTCCCATGCTCCCCGAGTGGTCACTGCTTGTTCCAAGTCTTGCCCTCCCAGAAAACCTCAGGCACCTTCCCTGCTGGAAAACCTTCCCTGCACGGGGAGGCTCTGTCCTTTATGTTTAAGGCTGCTGAGACCAAGCCAGCCCTTCCCAGAGCAGAGACCTGCCGGCTCCCCCCTGGCCCTGGGATGCTGACGGGTCACAGGCAGCACCCCATGGCAGGGCTGGGGCTGTCCCCCCACTTTATTGTCTTGCGTGTCTGGGCTCCCTCTGTCCCCCCCACGGCCCCCCCGCAGCCGATGTGGATTGGGGCAGGAGCAGGGCCACAGCTCTCCCTGCTCAGATCGGGTCCCTGCTCACAGCCCGAGCCTGGCAGAGCCCGGCTCGCCAGCAGATCCTCGCCTAAACCCGGCTTTATTGTCACCGCCCGCACTTTGATGTTTTCCTTACAGCCCTGGAATCTCAGCCTTTATTTTTCCACCCCGCTCTTCCCAGGGAACGGCTGCTGCCTCCCCCTGCCCCGCCACAACTTTTGAAGCCGCTGCTGGATTCCAAACAGGGGTGATGGAGGGGCAGAGATGGCAGAGATACAGCGGGGGCTGGGGGGGGCCGGGGCGTCCCGGGCTGGGCGTGAGGGTGTGAATCCTCCCGTTTATGAGCAGGAGTGGCAGAACTGCGGAGAAAGAGGCAAAATAATGTGATTTCATGTCACCCACAGCGCAGATGTGCAGGTTTCTGCGTGGCTTTGCCTCCTGCCGGGGGTCAGCCCCGCGCCCCCGGCCCACCCTTGACAGCTCCTGCAAATGACCCTCTAATGACGGGATGGTCGCAGTGTGAAAGCTGTTGGAATATGTAAGCGGCCCCGGGGAGGGTCTGCTGGGGAGGGGGGACACACCAGACACGCTTTGTTTATCCGCCGGCTGGGATGTGGATTGGGGATAATCAGGCTGGGCTGGGATGTGGAGTCGGGGCTGCCGGTCCCAGGAGGGGCGGGAGGGAGGTGGCCCCTGTCCCATCCTGCGCAGCCACCCGGGCCACCCGCCACCAGCCCCGATGCTTGTGGTCCCTCCCGTCCCCTCGGCTGCGCGGGGGCCACCGTGGGTCCCCCCCGCGAGTGCCGTGTCCCCATCCACGGGGGCCGCCCTGAGCCTGGGGGACCCCAGACCCACCGCCGGGGCTGCAGCCAAACCCCAGCACTGACCCTCACTGCCCAGGAGGAGCATCCCCCGCCAGGACTGGGGTGCAGAGGGGACACGGTCACCCCAGGGCACTGGAGGCCCCGGGCATTGCCTGGGGCTGGGGTTCTCCTGCTGTCACCGGGTTGGTGACCCAAAGGCTGCCTGCACCGGCCCAAGGCTTAGAATTCACTGCTGTTAGAGAGCACAGCCCTTCCCTTATCTCCGAGGGGTAAATAAGGGTGGGAAATCCCTTTAGCCTCCCCTTCCCCTCCTGCAGGTGCCTCCCTGCTTGCTCTTGAGCAACCTCCCGTCAGGGTGGGAGCAGCTCCATCCTTATCTCACGTGAACTTTGGAGCTTTTGAGCATCTTTTGCACCGTTGGAGGGACCCCTTTGCTCTGGCAGTGTCAGGAACAGCCAGAGCCCACCTGCTCTGGTGTTACTGGTGAAGGAGCAAATGGACAGAGAGATGGAGGAACTGCACCCTGACAGACCACCAACAGCAAAAACGGGCTGTGGAAATCAGCCGAACCACCAGACGTTTTTAATATATATATATATATAATTTATTGATGAGTTTTACCACTGTGACCCTTTCTCTACCACCCCATCCAGCGAGGGGGGAAAAGGCTTGAGCAGATCCATGGCCTCACGGAGGGAGCAGAGTGTGCCGTGGCAGGGAGTGATGCTGCCATGCTCCAGTCCTGCACCTCAGCTCCTGCCTCTGCCCTTGGCTGCCCCAGGCACATCTTCCAGCAGCACCACAGCTCCTGGAAAAACACAGTGTGGGGCACCAAGGTGCCACAGGGAGGTGGCTGGTGGCCTTTCCTGCGTGGAGCCTGGATCCAGCCATGCACCGTGGCCATGAAGCACTGCTAACACCCTGGCACCCCACTCCCCACTCCTCCCCTGGCCCAGCCAGGGCTTTGCCGACCCACAGTCACATGGGCTCGAGATGCCCCGGTCTGTGTGATGGCCATAGGTCGGGTGGTCGGTCCTTGGGGGCACTTTTGGGCAGAGATGTGCCCCTTCCCAGCGGGGGACGAGGTGGCCTCAGTTGCAGCCACACTCCTCGATGATCATGTCCTCGTGGTGGCGGACGACGATCTCGCCCTTCTCGTAGTAGAGCATGGAGAGGGGACTCATCCTGACCGGGGAGCAGGCGGGACACGGCACCTGGTTGGGCTTGTAGAGCTGCAGCAAACTCTGTGGGAGACACGGGAAGGGCAGAAAATCCCCCCTGCCGCGGGTGGAGGGCTGGGAGTGTGGGGGGCGCGGGGGCAGCTCCTCTTACCTGTATGTACGCGTGGTTGGTGGGCTTGAAGGTCTCGTCCACGGGCGAGGGGCACAGCCCTTCGCATCGGTAGGCGTTGTACTTTTTGGGGTAGACAATCCAGCTGCCCCAGCCCGTCTGCTCGAAATCCACCATCATGTCCACCCGCCTGCACAGGGCCCTGCCCTCCTCCCGCGGCGTGGCCGGAGCAGCGTCGCTCGCTTTGATCCTTTGCTTCTCCATCCTGTTCCTGCGGTGCCGGCGCGTCCCCTCGCCCTGGGAGCCGCTGTCACGCATGATGTACTTGGAGGTCTCCGCTGTCCTGATGAGGCTGTGGTCTCCTGGAGACTTGTCCGTGGAGAAGATGAGCAGCAGGACTCTGTCTGCCACGTCCTGGGGCAGGGCTGGCTCCCCGTGGCCAGCGTCGCTCAGGATGGGCGAGTGCACCGCACTGGTGGCCGGGACATCTGAGCTGTTCATCTCCCAGCGCTCCTTTCCCGTGGGATTGTGGTGCCCGGGGACCACGGCTTGGTGCAGCCAGGACCGGAGCAGGTTGGTGACCTCGAAGACTTCCCAGGAGGCCTGGGTGGCAGAGGGGCTGCCGGCCACGGTGCCCAGGAAGAGCTGGTGGGCGCAGGTCCCGTGTCCCCGGCACCTGCGCCGCTGGCTGTGGTAGATGTCCAGGGAGACGTGGGAGTGGGAGAGCCCGGGCAGGCGGATGCGGAGCTGGGCCAGACTCACCTCCTGGCTGCTGGACAGGGAGGACATGTCGAAGGAGAGCGCCCAGCGGGAGCCGTTCTGCAGGGAGCCTGAAAGCCAAGGGCAAGGTGAGGGGACGTGGGGCCGGGGGTGCCAGCTCCGGGAGGGATGGTGCCCTCGCGTCCCTGCCGCGGGAGCCCGAGGGTCAGGGGAAAGCCGCTGGATCCACCCCGAGAGCCAGCGAGAGCCCCGGGCAGGGCCGGTCCCAGGGACAGGGATTCTCGGGACAGTGGGGGTCCCCGGACAGGGATGCTTGGGGCCGGTGCAGGTCCCGGGGACTGTAACTGTGCCAGAACAGGGATGCCTGGGGACAGTGCCAGTCCCGGGAAGAGGAATGGTGCTGATCCCGGGGACAGGGTTGCCCCGGGACCGCACGGGACCCGAGGACAGTGCCGGTCCCAGGATAGGGATGCTGAGGGATGGTGAGGGTCCCGGGGACAGTGCCGGTCCCAGGACAGGGATGTCCGGGGCCGAGGCCCCACTCACCGTGCGGGGAGAGGCTGAGGGCGGCGGCGGCGGCGGCGCGGAGCGGGGCGGGAGGGGCGCGGAGCAGCTGCAGCATCAGCGGGGGGCAGCGCGGCGGGGCGCGGGCCGGGGACAGGGTGGGCGCCCGGGTGGGTGCTCGGGGGGATGCTCCGGTCGGTGCCCAGGTGGGTGCCCGGGGGGATGCTCCAGTCGGTGCCCAGGTGGATGCCCGGGGGGATGCTCCAGTCGGTGCCCAGGTGGATGCCCGGGGGGATGCGCAGCCCAGGCGGAGCAGGGCGAGGGCGCAGAGCGCCAGCGCGGGCGCGGAGCGGAGCGGGACCCGCATGTCTGCCCGGGCCACCCGCAGCCGCCCTATTTGTACAGCGGCCCCGAGCGCCGCCCCGGGCACCCCCCTCTCCGGCAGCCCCCTCCCCTCTTCTCCCCATCCCTCTTCCCAGCCCTCCGTCCCTATCTCCATCCTCCCTCCCCTCCACCCCCATCTCCGCGCAGACATCCCTCCCCGCTTCCAACTCCGCCGTCTCTCGTTCCTCTCTTTCTCCCTCTCTCCTTTCCACCCTTCCCTAACTGCCTCCAGTCTTATCCACCCGACTCATCCCTCCAGCCCTCCAGTTCTTCTCGTCCTGCCCGTTTCCCTCTCCATCCTCCCCTCCATCCCTCCTGGGCTCGTCCCCACCACCAGCCCCCCCCATCCCTCTCCTGCCGCGGCTGGTGGGTGTGGGGACGGCACCACCCGGGACCCCTGTGGACGAGTGACCCAGGCACATTCCCCGCCACCCATCAATCCTGTCCTGCTCTTTGGAGAAGGGACAGGGACCTGGGGTACCCGAGGACCCCAACCTCTCCAGGGTGGGGGTCTCAGCGGGGGTCTCCCCTAGTCCCCACCCGTCTCCCAGCGAGGCGACGCTCCTCCTTCCCTGGGAGAAACGTGCGGGGCACCGGGGAAACCTGGGACCCTCTGGCGGTTTCTTACCCCGCTGTCAGCCCCACACCTCCCTCTCAGGCTGTGGCCGGGTGACGTCACGACGCTGCAAAAAGTGACGTCACGACAGAAGGGAAACGTGACGTCACGGCTCCATCTCCCCGCCGCGCAGTTCCCGGCGGCCGCCGCCAGGTGGCGCCGCTGCGCAGCGGTGGGGCCCACCCGGAGCCATCGCCCTTTGAAGCGCCGGGTCTCGCGAGAGCCGCGAGCGCGGGCGGCGGGCGAACATGGCGGCGGCGGCGGCCGAGGGCGCGGAGCCCCCTCCGGAGCCCCCCCCGGCCCCGGAGCCCCCGGCCCCGCCAGAACCGCCCGCCGCCGACGCCGAGAGCGGGTATGGCCCTCCCTGCGCGCGCCCGAGCGGCCCCCGCAGCCCCCGCACCGTGAGGGCTTTGATGGGGGAAAAGGGGGCGGGGGGGGGGGCTCGCCGCGTTACCATGGGAACGGGGATGGGGGTCCTGCACCACCCCAGAGGGGTCCCCGGGGGGCCCAAGCGACACCGGGAGGGCGGGGGGTAGCTGCACGTACCCCCCCATCCCGCGCCGGGCCCCGGGTCCGGGCTGAGCCCCCCCTCCGCCCCCCATTCCCGGGGGTCCCGGGGGGGCGGCTCCTCTGACACGTCTGTGCCCTGGCAGCGGGGACACCGCCCTGGTCGATGTCACCACGGCCCTGGAGACCGAGTCCGCCAACGGCAAGGAGCCCCTGGTAAGTGCTGTGGGCACGGGGAGTGGTGGGTGGTTCAGCCCTAAGGGAATTTACATCCCCCCAGCTTTGGGTCTGGAAAGGGTTATTTTGGAAGTTAAATCCTCACCCGTGTAACGAGCTGAGTCTATGGAATAGCTCCAGCGCGGGCACGGATCAGGGGGAGGGATTTATTCCGTTTAAAGGTGTGTGAGTCCCTGGCTCTGCTCTGCCCGGGCAGTGTGTGATTCCCTGGCTCTGCTCCTGTTCCAGGACACGGCTGGGGATGGTGCCGAGGCCCTGGATGCCCAGGGGGGCTCGGGGGACGAGGAGAACGCGCGGCAGCTGGGAGAGATCGAGCTGCAGTGTGGGATCTGCACCAAGTGGTTCACGGCGGACACCTTCGGCATCGACACCACGTACGTGAGCCCTGGCAGCAGGAAGGGAGTGTTTTAGAGTGCGAGTTCCCAAGGACCAAGGCCCCGTCCGTATCCTTGGACACTTGGAAACCAGCACGTTGTGTAAATAACTAAGACTTTGCCCGTGATAAAAGCACCCCTACCAGATACCACTGAGCCTGTAAGGTGTTTCTGGGCTCAGGGAGAGAAAGAATAATTGGTTTCTAATCTGGAATAATTAATGTCTTAATCCAGTGTAGTAAAGAATAATTGACTTTATTTCTTTTCTAAGAAAGACACTGAGGGGCTGGTGTGTGCCCAGGGAAGGGAACGGAGCTGGGAAGGGTCTGGAGCACCATGAGCAGCTGGGGGGGCTCAGCCTGGAGAAAATGAGGCTCAGGGGGGACCTTCTGACTCTGCAGCCCCCTGACAGGAGGGGGCTCCCAGGGAACAAGGGACAGGATGACAGGAAACGGCCTCAAGCTGTGCCAGGGGGAGGGTCAGGTTGGACATCAGGAGGAATTTTTCCCTGGTAAGCATGGTCAGGTATTGGAAGGGGCTGCCCAGGAAGGTAGTGGAGTCCCCATGCCTGGAGATGTCCAAGGAAGGACTGGACATGGCACTCAGTGCTCTGGGCTGGGGGACAAGGTGGGGATTGGGCACAGGGTGGACTCGATGATGTCAGAGGTCTTTTCTAATCTCAGTAATTCTGGCATTCCTTTAATCTAATGCAGTAATTACGGTGTACCCAGCCCTGACAAACCTGCTCTTTCCCAGGTCCTGTTTGCCCTTCATGACCAACTACAGCTTCCACTGCAACGTGTGCCACCACAGTGGGAACACCTACTTCCTGAGGAAACAAGCGAGTGAGTCTGGGAGAAGCACGTTGGGGGGTGTTTTGTGCAAGATAATGCTGAAGGTTTGGTTTTGTCTGGGAGGGTTCTGCTGAGACTCTTGGAAAATGACCAGAAAATTCATAGCAACAAATCTGAGGCTTTTTCTAAAAATGTTTTGCTGTTTTAATTGCTGAAGACGGTGTCAATGTGTTCAGTGGGGGCTGATCAGGATGAGCTCGAGGGGGTTTGCTGTTCCTCGGGGTGATGCTGTGGGGTCGGTGATTGCTGTGAACACAGGTGGGTGTCCTGATCTTCCCCACCAAGTGTATTCCTTGGGTGTTTTGTGTTCCAGATCTCAAGGAAATGTGCCTTAGTGCTCTGGCCAACCTCACGTGGCAGTCGAGGACACAGGACGAGCACCCCAAGACGATGTTCTCCAAGGATAAGGTTTGGCTGTGACGGAACCGCCGCGGGTCCGCGCCAGGGGTGGTGTCAGTGAGAGGAGCTCAGAGAAATGTTCTCTGCTTTCACAGGATATTATCCCGTTCATTGATAAATACTGGGAGTGTATGACAACGCGGCAGAGGCCTGGGAAAATGACCTGGCCCAATAACATTGTCAAAACCATGGTAAGAACTGGGGGTAAATCCCTGGAGGAATTACCACGAACATTTTAGTTTTCTGATGCTGGTGTGTGCTGAGGGTTGAGCTTGGAGCTGAAGGGTGAAGATGCTGATGTACCTCCCACATATTAATAGTACACAATGGGATTTAAACACTTGTTAATTAATTTGTTAATCTTACCTCGTGTGACTTGAACTCCTCTGTTTCAGTGCAAAGAAAGAGACGTGTTCCTGGTGAAAGAGCACCCAGACCCGGGCAGTAAAGACCCAGAGGAAGATTACCCCAAATTTGGGCTTCTAGACCAGGTATATGATGAGAGAAGGGAGGAGTGGGGGATCCTTGTGGTGCCTTCTGCTCAGTCAAGGGGCAAAGCTCTGCCACGAGTCCGTGTTGTGCCAGTGGTGGGTGGGAGCTCCAGCACCTGGGAGTGCCCTGCTTGGGCTCAGAGTGGCACCTTTGACCAAGTCTGTTCAGCAGATTGTTTGATCTCTTGCAGGATCTTGCCAATATTGGCCCTGCCTATGACAACCAGAAACAGAGCAACGCTGTGTCCACGAGTGGAAGCTTGAATGGCAAGTTCTTTACTCGAGAGGGTTTTGGGTATTTGGGACTAAGCTGCATTTCCCAGTCCTCTGGGCATCTGTGCAGTTCAGCTGTCGTGTGAGCTGAGTTTATGCTTGTGCTCAGAACAGTCTCACTGTGCCTTTTTATAGAAGGATTAACTTTAGTTCTTGGGAAGGTTCAGCTGTTTCTTTACGGTGACCAGATAAATCAAGATGCTCGCCAGAAAGCCCAGCTTGTCAGTTTGCTCTTAGAATGGTTTTAATTTACCTCCTTGTGTTTCCCTTTCTCTGAGAGTTGAAAGTAGCTGGGGAAAGGATAAATATATACATTATTCCTTGTGCTCACTGCTTCTGCTTTACTGTTACTCCTTGAGGGTGACTCCTGTGCTGTCCCGTCCTGCCGAGGTTGCTCAGGGTGACCTTACTGCAGTGAAGTACCTGCTGATGAGGATATGTATTAATAATCTGCAGTAAACACATCCCAATAGTACAGGCAGGAGGTATTTGGGGCTTTTTAGAGCAGGTTACAGATATCTCAGGTGTGTTGTCTCCATGTCATGCACTGGTTGTTTTTTATTGAATTTCCGGGAGACTGACAAACATGTGGTGCCACTTCTGTTCTTGCAGGTGGAGCCTCTCTGGGAGGTGAATATTTACCTTTCAGCTTCTAAAACTTAAGTATTGCTGTTTGCAAAGCTTTTTTGCTTGATTCTCTTAGAAGCCAAAGTCAATTAAAAATGAAAGCGTGCCCTGATGTGATCGCAGTCAGGCTTTAATACAAACCAGCAATTCCACTCTTTAATCTTTAGCAATTAAAAGCTTTTATTGCCATATTCTGCCCTACTTGACTGTTATAAATGTTTTATTTGTGTATTTTGTTCTTATATTTATTTTTACTTTGTGTCAGTTGACCTGATGTTGTCATTTTAACTCCTAATGTCTAAATAATTCAGTCTGAAACATACAGTGTGATGGTTTGGGCAAGTAAATATTTACCAACTGGAGATCCTGAATGTTTATCTGCACTGGATCAGGTGATGTGCAGCTGGATCAGGTCATGTTTGTGCAGAATATGGTATTCCCTGGGTGATTTGGATCCCTTACACCATAAGGGAATGCTGGTAATGGAAGAGCTGACTGGATTTTTAATTACCACACGAATGCAGTTCGTGAAGGTGTTTATCTACAGTACATGAAATTTCCGTAGTTTTCCTTGTGAATCAACACTGATCTCTTTTGAAATAGTGTGATGATAAAATGCACATATGATTTAATTCATTAAAACGTTGTGCTGATCTCAGTTTGATTAAATTTGACACGCAGCCTTTCCTGTACTACAGTCCTGTGAGTTCAAAATCAGTGCTGTAGTTCAGGCTGGTACACTGTTCAATCCCAGAACTGACTTTGGTGATACTGAAGAGAAACACCTCTTGCTTTTTGTTTTTCCTCCACGTAGGTGTATTTTATTTTATAGATGGAAATTGAACATTAAAGTGCTTCTTGCTGATTGGTGTCAGAGTGTTCCCCCAGCACAGGGTCACTGGGATAGTGGCTGTGCTGTAGGGTGGGTTTCTGCTGCTTCTGCAGAAGTAGATTGGAACTGTGACTGGAATCTCCATGAAAGACTAATAATAATACCTCTGAAGTGGATCCCAGTGCTGCTGCCTGTAGCTCTTCTCATGACAGAAAAGATTCTTAATTCTGACCTCAAAAGGCTGGGTTGAGCTCGTTTTGCTGCTCAGTCTCCCTCAGCTTCCGCTCCAAATTTAGTCCCCTGCGGATTTTGCTGTGCTCGTTGGCACCACGGGCTGGTTCACACTGACTGTGGGCAAAGGCTCCTGAGCCCACGAGCTCATTTTGGTTTGGCTGCTTCTGCCCCTCTGTCCCTGGAGATTCCGGGCGCGCGGGCGCTCCCCGACCCCCAGCTCCTTAACGTGCCCGGTCTGTGTGTGCAGGGGGAATGGCTGCTGGAGGCAGCGGGAAGGGCCGGGGAGCCAAACGCAAGCAGCAGGACGGAGGGACCACGGGAACAGCCAAGAAAACCCGGAGGTGAGAGGAGGGCACGGGTACTGAGGTGTTGGGCACCGGGCAGGGACGTCCGTGCTTGTGATGCCTTAAGCTGCCTCCCACCTGTCTCTGCCTCGGGTGGGTTCATGGGGAGTCACTCCAGAGCCCTGTGACGTTACTGATAACTCACAGGCCATAAATCATTTGCAGTGGGGGAGGGTGTGCTCAGTTTGTAGGTGTGTGCTCGTTTGGCACAGACACCGCTGTGCAGCCCCTGAGCGCAGGGACAGCTCTGCAGGGGGGTGTCCTGGGGTGATCTGTGATGGCACCACAGCCACTGGGAGATGCCAGCCTGGAGTTTCTGTGTTTCAGTGACCCATTGTTCTCAGCTCAGCGCTTGCCCCCCCACGGGTACCCTCTGGAACACCCCTTCAACAAGGATGGGTACCGATACATCCTGGCCGAGCCTGACCCCCACGCGCCCGACCCGGAAAAGCTGGAGCTGGACTGCTGGGCAGGAAAACCGATTCCTGGGGACCTGTACAGAGCCTGCCTGTATGAACGAGTCCTCCTGGCACTGCATGACCGAGGTACAGAGCTCGTTAATCTGGGCAGGTTGTGTTTCCTTACAGGGACGTCCCGGTGACCTCTCGTTACCGGTCAGTGACGTTTCAGGTGTAATTGCTCTCAGAGGTGCAGATGGCAGATCCACCTCTGCACGTTCGTTTGCCTTCTGCCATCTCCACACTTTGCAAATCCCAAATAACTGCTCGTGTCACCCCCTGCAGCTCCCCAGCTGAAGATCTCTGACGACAGGCTGACTGTTGTTGGCGAGAAGGGCTATTCCATGGTGCGAGCCTCCCATGGCGTGCGGAAAGGAGCCTGGTACTTCGAGATCTCCATGGATGAGATGCCTCCAGACACAGCTGCCAGACTAGGCTGGTCACAGCCCTTGGGTAAATAATGGTACCAAATACTTCTTAGGAGATGCTCCTGCTACACTCCACGTGTTCACAACAAAGTGTTTGTTTCCGCAGGGAACCTCCAGGCCCCTCTGGGATATGACAAGTTCAGTTACTCCTGGCGCAGCAAAAAGGGAACCAAGTTTCACCAGTCGATAGGGAAACACTACTCATCTGGCTACGGACAGGGAGACGTCCTGGGATTTTACATCAGCCTTCCAGAGGACACTGAGACGGCCAAGTCCCTGCCTGACACCTACAAAGACAAGGTGAGGGGCGAGTTCACTGTTGGATTGAGCAGGTGGATAAGTGGCAAACAGGTTGCTCTGACCTCACTCCTGCCCCTTTCCGTGGATCCTTCCCATCCTGCCTCTGGGTACCTCCGTGGTTCATAGGGGAGAGGTCCAAAATACTCCTGGATGGGATTGCCCACGTCTCCTTTCATCTTCCCCTCCTGGCTCTCAAATACTTGAGCTGTGGGAATCACTCCTCACAGGTACTCTGACACCAGGCACACCTGTCCCCAAGCAGGGCAGGTGATGGGCAACAGGTTTTTGGACTTGCTTCTGACATTGTTTGCTGCTATTTCAGGCTTTGATCAAATTCAAAAGCTACTTGTACTTTGAAGAGAAGGATTTTGTGGACAAGGCAGAGAAGAGCCTAAAGCAGGCACCTGGAAGCCAGGTGAGTTCTTGGGTGTCACTTCAGCACATCTGGTAAAGGGGAACGGGGGGTAATCCTGGGAGAGTTGCTGTGTTATGACAGCCACCATCAGTGGGAAAACCCTTCATTTTTCAGATCATATTCTTCAAGAACGGTGTCAGCCAAGGAGTTGCCTTTAAGGACATCTTTGAAGGGGTTTATTTTCCTGCCATTTCTTTGTACAAAGGCTGCACGGTAAGTGAGGTGTCTTTGAAGGAGAATGCCTGAATCCCTCAGTTTCAGTAATGCACAGAGTGGGAGTGCTCTGGGAGCCTGCCAAGTGAGGAGGGAAGATGGGAATTATTTTAGTGAAGCGACTCTGGAACAAAACTGCTGAAGGAACACCCTCCTTCCATGCCAGGGGTGCTTGTTCCTCTGGGCTTGCACAGGCTGGGGGTAGGCTCAGAAGCAGGAGGGGGATGAGGACTGAGGACTAAAGAAATTTTCCTGTTTTTTTTAGATCTAATGAAAATGTGTCTTCCCCAGGTTTCTATAAACTTTGGGCCGTATTTCAAGTATCCACCCAGAGACATCACTTACCGCCCTGTAAGTAAACCTGAAGCTTTTTTACCCCCATCTGAGAGACTCAGTGTTTAAAACAAAAGGTATTTTGGTGTGATTCGTACCACACCACAGCACATTAAAAAATATTTAAGGACAGCTAGCCCAATAAATAATTTAATTAAATTTTTGTTAAATGGTGGATGCTGTCTTGTTCCTCTTGACAGATTGTAAGGCCCTGCTGTTGCCTGTGTTGGCCTCTTTTATCAGTAAGAGGGTGGAATTGTTTAAGGACACACTTGGAATTTTTTTTACCCCACCGATGTTTCCAGGAGGGGAACAGCCCTGGAATGCTGCTGCCACTCCTTCCCAGGCCTGTACTCCGTGGCTGGAGCTGACTGTGCTTCCCCCTGCAGATGAGTGACATGGGCTGGGGCGCCGTGGTGGAGCACACGCTGGCTGATGTCCTGTACCACGTGGAGACAGAGGTGGATGGGAGGAGGAGCCCCCCCTGGGAGCCATAACCCCCCCCCCACCGAGGATTTATCGCAGAGGAACGTCCGTCCCTCAGTGAGCAGCCACGACCCACCGGGCTGAGGTGTTGTGGATGTGTTACCTGCTGCAGGTTCACACCCCTCCCCCTGCCAGAGTGCGAGTGGGGCAGGTCTGGGGTGTTTTGTGCTATTTTGGGGCATCTCTTGGAGCCTCCAGTACCGTTACAGTGTCACTCCCGGGAGAAGGGGGTGCTGAGGTACCTCCTCCTGGGCTGTGACTGTGGGGTGTTCCTGAGAACAGGGTGTAGCTGGACCTGCCAGGTGTAGGTACAGTGACACCTGTGCTCAGGTGTGTTTGGCTGATTGGGACCAACAGCTCCCAGCCAGGAGGGCTCTGTTGGAACGAGACAGCTGCATGTAAGACTGAAATTTGGGCTTCCGTCCAAACTGTATTTTTTCTTTTCCCCACAAACTGGAAACCAGTTTAAAAATAAAGGCTTTAACTCTCTTTTTATTCTGTTTTTGTCTTGTAAATTGTTACAAGTGAGATTTAAACTCAAAGTAGCTACATTTGGAGATCTCTCAAGCTGAAGATCTGCTCACAGGAACTACACTGGGCCTGCTGCCAATGATCATCATTATAGAGCTTTTGGATGAATAAATAATTTGACACTGTGTCTGTGTCTGTACAGGAAAAATAAATTAGAGCTGCTTTGGGGGGGGAGAGGGAATAAAATTGTTAGTTAAGTGCTGTGTTTGAGTTTTAGGGGAGTAAAAGGTGAGGTTCAGTCAGGCCCGTGTTTGCCTCACTGAGGATGTATCTTCCCAGTCAGATGTCTGGGGCCTCCCAAATAACTAGTGAGCCCAGGCCTGGGACACCACTAATTAAAGCTTTATTTATTCAGTGACAGTAATTAGGGAGGGTAGAGGTTCCTGGCTGGGCCAGCACATGCTCAGTGAGGCAAACGTAGGACTTAAAATTTTTGGTCCTGCACTTCCACAATGAGTTCCAATAAATAAATCTTTATATTTATTGATTGAAGCCACATATTAATTAGTGGTGTCTGCTGCTAAAGGCCTTGGCTGATCAAAGTGACTCCCCGTTTGCCCCTGAACAAAGCCCTGCCCCGGGTGGTGGGCGGGTCGTGGTCAGCAGGTCACAGGCCGGGCCAGGCGCTGCCGGAGGTGTTTGGCGAAGTCCACCTGTGTCTGGGACAGGACCTGGTTGATGATGGTCTTGGGCAGCCAGCCCTGCAGAGGAGCAGACACAGCCTGTGAGCAGGACCTGCCTCCCCCACAGCCCCCGTTCTCCACCCTGCGCCCTTCCCAGTACCTTGAGGTCGATGCTGAGCAGCCAGGTCAGCCTGGTCCGGGAGGGGCTGCCGGGCAGCGGGCGCAGGACCATGCAGGTGGGACCATTCTCAGCCCTGGCAGGGGGGAGGGACCGGGTCAGACCCAAAACCCAGACTTCGAGCCTCAAAAATACACTTTGTGATTGGGGGTTTCCTCAGCAGCTCCTGCTGCCCAGACAAACCAATGACTGAGCCCCTGCTAAAACCCTCCTGCCCCGTGGGAATCTCCCTCGTTGCACACCCCGTAAGGGGACTGAACAGGGGGTTACCTGACGAACCCCTCCTGCTCCGGCATCGCTCCGTACGTCGTGGACATGCCGGCCAGGACACAGGTGGAGCCGCGTCTCTTGGAGCACCGGACGCTCACGAAGTCCCGGGGCCCAACAATGTTCCCGGGGGTCGGGGCTGCCTTCTCGTGGGTGATCACCGTGTCCTTCCCAATCTTCTCCAGGATCTGCAGTTTGGAACTGAAACCTCAGTTTGAAGTGTTTAAGTGCCAGCGTAGCTAAAAAGCTGCCTTTGGTTACCGGGTGCTCAAACACAGGGTCTGACAAAAACTTGGTGTTTACAGGGAGAAAAATTGCAAATATATGCTCCACCCCAGGTGCAGAACATGAGTTTTCAGTTCCTGAAAGGTGTTTCTCTTACTGCTTCTCTGATTCCAGAGGAGCTGTGGCATAGCCAAACTCTTCCTTGTGCCTCGGGGCTGCTTCTCCTCCGGATCAGCCCAGAGTTACAGCAGAACTGGCTGCTCCTTGCAGGAAAGTGCATTTCCTGCAGAATTAGTCACAGAGAAGCTGCTCCAGACTCACCTTTGCTGCAGCAACAATACAGTTACTGCATAAAAACCCTCCACATCTGCAGCAGGCAAAGGACAAGATACAGTCGCAAAGAATGGCAGAGAATTCCCTGTGCTCCTGCTGTGATGAGCCCTTCCAACGCCACGTGGAGCAGGACCCGTGTGAACCCCGGCTGTGACACACGTTTCCTACCTTGACTTCTTTGACGTTGGGGTTCCAGTCTCCCATCTGCTCCATGTTGTCCACCAGCTCTCCGTACACTGAGTCCAGGGGCTGGTCCACCACCACCTCCAGCCGGAACACCTTCCCCACGTCCGGCAGCACCTTGCTCAGCACTTTGTCTCCGTTTCCCTGGAGGGGGGACAGCAGGATTAACACCACAGCTGTTGGCAGGAGGAGTGTCAGTGCCACACGGCAGAGCACCCACCGCCACCGTCTCCGTCTTCCAGCCGTCCTGGTCCTCCAGGATTCTGAGGGATTTCTGCAGGGCTTCCTCTCCTTGTTTGATGTAAGACATTTCCATCTCACTGAAGGGCTTCTCCTCCAGCCTCGAGCCTGCCGGGACCAGACAAAGGCAGGAGTGAGTGCAAGAACGTGCCAGATAAGCTTTATCTACATCAAATACTCTTTCCATGCCCAGGGACCGGGGAATTAAACCCAATTCCCACTCTGCTGCTGGTTCAGCAGAAGCACAGCCCGCCCACAAGCAGGTTTTCCCCCAGCCAGTCCCTGGATCCCCAATCCCTGACAGCCTCCCCCCAGCAGGAAGGGACAGACCCCCCTGAGGTGTCACTTACTGAGCAAGGAGCTCCTCCTGCGCACCTGGTGGATCCAGGAGCTGGGTCCTGGGCTGCGGCAGGCGAGCCTGCTCAGCTCCTGGCTGATGGCCACAGCAGCTTGTCTCCTCAGACCTGAGGGGGAGAGTGCATCAGGGGCCTTTCCAGGGCTTTTTCCCCCAGTTTGATCATACAACATGGAAAAGCCTCTGCTTGTCACCTTTACTGAGTCCCTACAGGCACAGGGAGCAGCCATCACGCTGCCCTGGGACAGCCTGTCCTAAGCAATCCCAGGCTTGGCTCCAGGTCCAAGCCATGCAGCAGTAAAAATACTGAGGAACATCGGGTGGCCCAGGAAAGAGCATAGAAATGGAGCACAAGGATAGAAAATCCTCACTGCCAGTGGGAGTGTGACCCAGAGCTGGCCACAGGGGCACAGGCACCAGAGATGGTAAAAAGGGCGGCAGGGACAGTAAATCACAAAACCCAGAAAGCAACACGGCATAGGGTGGGGTAAGGAGAGCACCCCTGAGCTCATCCTCCTGCCCGAGAAGGAGTTTAGAAAGCAAAGGGGGGGGGTGGTGTCCTTTCTGCACCCGCGACTCAGCGGGAACTTCTCCCACGAACTCCAGTGTGACAGCGGGGACAGGACCCCGCTGCCCCTCCTGCCCCAGGCAGCCCCTCACCGGTCATGTTGCGCAGGTGCCGGTAGGAGATGGCGGCACAGAGCTTGGACGTGGCTGGGAGCATCTCCTGGGCTGTGGTGGTGGCTGTGCTCGGTGGCTGTGGTGGTGGCTGTGGTGGTGGCTGTGCTCGGTGGCTGTGGTGGTGGCTGTGGTGGTGGCTGTGGTGGTGGCTGTGCTCGGTGGCTGTGGTGGTGGCTGTGGTGGTGGCTGTGGTGGTGGCTGTGGTGGTGGCTGTGCTCAGTGTCTGTGCTCGGTGTCTGCGGCGAGCGCGGCTCTGTCCCAGCCCCGCCGCCACGGCCTTAAGTACGTGGGCTGAAGGATTCTGCCCCGTCAGCCACCAGATAAGAGCCGTCACTCACGGCAGGGCCCCGCGGGCCAAGGCCACGCCGGGCTCCTCACGCAGCTGAGGGGTCAGCGCCGTGCTGGGACACGGAGCCGGCACAGGGGGGCACGGCCAGCCCCGTCCACGGCACAGCCACGGGGGCACGGCACCCCTGAGGGACAGCAGAGAGGCAGAGCCCCCCTGCCCAGCTCCTGCCGTGCCAGGGACAGACCCTGCGGCACACGGGCCATCAGCTGTGGGTAAGGACAGGTGATAATCAATTCTGACAGGTGTCGGTGGGCAAACACAGAACCACAGAATCAGTAAGGTTGGAAAAGACCTACAAGGCCATCGAGGATGATTATCATGGATGGATAACAATGGATAATAACAGCAATGGACAACACCGTCTCGGGACAGAGCCATCCTGGAATAACCCAGCCAGGCTCAGCCCAACCTCAGCAAACGCTGCACACAAGAACCAGGACAGCCCATACAGAGCTGAATATTAAACATGTCGAGCTGTTGAGCCTGGGCTGGGAGAAAGGGGCAGCCTCGTGCAGCCCCCCTACCTCCGAGCCTGGTTATCTGTCCCAGGGCTGGGAGTGGTGGGCAACGGCAGAGCAGCGATAACGCTCAAGGCTGAAATGACATTTCTGGGATGAGTTATGGCCCGGAGACCAGCGCTCCCAGGAACCCGTGAATCACAGCTGCTTCCTTTGACGTCAACCCCTGCACCCTCCTGCGGGGAGCCTGACCTTCCTCCCCGCTGTTGCAACAACTTGGCCCAGGGGGAGGTCACCCCAATGCTGCACCAGCCCCGGGGAGCCCCTCACCTCCCCCTGCTTGTCCCCAGCCCCCCCGAGGTGATTCGGGTCCCACCTGCCATCCAGAATGTTCCTGCTGCTCCTCAGGATGCTCCTCTCCATCGCCAGGGCTGCCATCCTCTGTCATGTGCAGAAAGCACCCCACGTTCACGTCAGCGATGCGCGACCGGACGAAGGTGCTGGAGGGACCAGGAGGAAGCCGGAGGCTGCGCCGTCCCCTTCCCAAATGTTTGCTGGGAAATCCTCGCTGCAGCCACGGTCCCACAGGTGTGACTCCCAGGTTGTGCCACAGCTCTCCCTGCTCCGGGCTTCACCCACCTGCTCCCACCTGCCTGCACATGGAGTGAGGGAAATTCCAGAGGGTTTGAAATCCCTGAGCTGCTCCCGGGAGCTCCTTGCCCAGAGCTCCGGCCAAACGCACACGGAGCACCCACGGGTCTGGGTGCTAAGGGAGACCAGAGACCCCCCCATACTGTGCATTACCCACAGCCCCCCTGCCCTGACAGTGAGGGGGACCAGAGACCCCCCAGCTGTGAACCACCCAGGACTGTTGTTATCCCAGACGGAGCAGTGGCTCCCGGCACGAGGCCTTGGCACAAGGACATGCAGTTGTTTGTGAGAAGAACCAAAACAGCCCGGGCAGAGCCACCCCTCTGGCTCTGGGCTGGGGGGGCTGGAGGGGCACGAGCTCCTCTGTGCCCCTGGGGAAGGGACATGAGGACAAGTCATTGTGCCACAGCACACGAGGGAAATGCTCCAGGTGACCCATCCCCAGGGCGCCACAAGGGGACTCCAAAAAGGATTCCAGAACCCTCAGGGGGCTCTGGTGATCTGGGACACACCCAGGACCCTCACCAGCTCCTGATGTGGCCTCAGCACCTCCTCTGGATGTCCCTTGAGGTCCCCCCCGCTGATGCATGCACCGAGCCTGCGAGGGAAAGGAACAGCAGCAGGGGGGTACTGAGGGTGGCCAGGAGGAGCAGTAGCAATGCCACAGGCACCAGGGATGAGATTGGGGTCCCAGCACCTACCTCGGGCTCCAGGAAGGTGCCTCTCCATCAGAACACAGTTGGCCTGGCCAGCTGAGCCCGCTGAGCTCCAGCAGCAGGGCAGGACAAGGCTCTGGCCACAGCTCGGACCTGCCTGGACCCAGCTGGCCCCTCGGCTGAGCCCTGCTCTTCTGGGGACGGGGCTGGGGGCACGGGCAGCACGTGGCCATGTCCCGTGTGCCAGCAAGGGGATGCCCGGGAAACCAGCACAGCCCCGCCCCGGGATGGGCACCCAGCACCCCCACCCACATCCCACAGGGCAAGGAGGGGGGAGAACATGCTGGGGGAGGTAAAACACCCGAGAAAGCCCCCACAGCCCCCCCGGAAAGGCCCCCAAGTCCACCCACAAAGTCACCATGCAGCTCCGTTTGCAGCTTTTCGCTTAAAAAATGTACAACAGGGCTCGAGGTACAAATATTCACAACTGTACAAAATATACAAAACCGGATCAACGCCGACCAAAGGTGCTGGAGATTCACCAGGGCCCGAAGGGATGGGGGGCCCAGGAACCCCGAGGCTGCCCGGAGCTGCCTCGTGAGGATGGGGGGAGCCCCTCACCCCCTCCTTGCCCAGCCACCTTCGAGAAAATTCCCCTCTCCCAGCCCGCTTCCCACCGCAGTGGCCGGAGCAGGGGAGGCCGTGCTTCTCTGGGGGGAGGCTCTGTCGGGGTGACCCCGTCCCTCCTGCTGCAGCACGGCCGGGGGGGCCGGGGTGTCCCCTCACTCCAAGGCTGCCCGTGTTGCTATTTGGAGAGCACAGATAAACCACAGCCCCCCCCCGATGCCCGCAGAGGTCACGCTCTGACCCGGTGATAAGATAATGGGCTCAAAAGCAGCAGAAACAGGTCTGTGCCCTGGCCCCCTCCCCTGGCAGTGGGGAGGGGAGCTGGTGGGAGGCGGTCCTGCAGTGGAAGCCCCCAGGAACAGGCTGGAGGGATGGGGAGCTGGCAGGGTTGGGGTCAAGGCAGCTTCCACCCCTCTGCCCCCATCGCCCCCTGCCCACCCACATCAGCCCGTGCCAGCATCCCCCTCCCCTCCGTGAGCATCCCCGGAGCCCCCGGCCCCAGAGCTGCTCCGGGATAACCCTGAGAGGGCACACGGGGGCTGGGGGCCCCCCGAGGGGTCAAGACGGTGCCGGTGCCGGGGTTTGGCAGGAGGATTTGGCCGCAGGAGGGTGCGAGTTCACAGCAGCCGAGCTGGGGGGGTGGACAGAGGTGCCAATGGTGTAGTCAGCTGGCTGCAAGGAACAGTCAGACAGATGGTGGGCAGTGAGCCAGGGTGGTCTCGGGGAGACCCCAGGGCACCCCAGCCCCCCAAAACACGCCCCTGTCCCTTACGTGTCGCCGGAAGAGCCGCTGCAAGAGGCTGCGCTTGGGGGGCTCGGGCAGCCGCTGCCAGTCCAGGTCGGGGGAGCGGGTCCCGCTGGGCCCAAACACGTTGAGGTCCTTGAAACACTCGGTCTCGATCATCTGGGGGGGTCAGGTCACCGCAGGGTTGGGCGCCGGCAGCACCACAGCTGGGTGGGACCCCTCTGGTGCACCACGCCCCCAGTACCTCGTTCTGCCAGGGGATGGAGACGCTGCCCGTGGCGAATTTGGCGTAGAAATCACTGTCGGTTTGGTCCAAGTTGACGCCCTTCACCGTGGAGAACTGCTCGATGTCCAGCACGTCCTTGCAATAAACCGCCCGCGGCTGCAGGGCCCGGGGGGCTGTCAGGGGGGCAGTGGGGGGAGTGAGGCTGTCCCCCCCACACCGTGGGTGCCCACCCCTGCCCGGCCCTTACGTCCGGCACGAAGGGGGGGGTCATGATTCCGGCCTCCAGCCGCTTGAAGTTGATGGTCCTGAAGAAGGGATGTCGCTTCACCTCGGCCGCCCCGCCGGCCCCGCAGCCCAGCCGCACCCCGGGGTCCTTGGCCAGGAGCTGCGGAGGGGAACGAGGGTGTCACAGCAGGGATGGGTCCGGTCCGGCCCCCGCAGGGACTCCTGGGTCCCCAGCTCACCAACTTGCAGATGGCCTGAGCGTCCTCGCTGAACTTGTCCGAGTAGAGCTCCTGCTCCTCCTGCACCCGCTTCTCCACCTCCTCCCGCTTCACCCGCTCCTTGCGGGCGCGGAAGGGCGACTGCCCCTCGATCATCTCGTACACCAGGCAGCCCAGGCCCCACCAGTCGGGGCTGAAGGTGTAGCGCTCATTGCTGATCACCTCCGGGGCTGTGGGGCACAGCCCCCAGCTGTCAGCACCCGGGCACGGTGCCACACAAGGACCCTGGTCCAGCCCACCAGTGCAGCCCCCACGCTCACCCATGTAGCCGACGGTGCCCACGCGGCCCCGGATGGTCTCACCCTCGGGGATCTTGACAGCCAGCCCCAGGTCAGAGATCCTGATGTGGCCTGGGGCAGGGAGGGGGCTGAGGGCATTATCCCAGGGAAAGGTCACCTCACATCCCAGCACATCCCCCCAGGGCACAGCCAGGCACCCCCTGGATCACATAGAGACCCATCCTCGTGCCACGAGCACGGGCAGGGCCACACCGAGCAGCTCCCTCCTCACCATCGTCATCCAGCAGGATATTCTCCGGCTTCAGGTCCCTGTGGGGACAGAGGGGTGGCTCAGCCCCGTGCAGAGGGGTGGCTCAGCACCCGCTGCCCCATGCCCAGCTCACCTGTAGACGATGCCCTCCTGGTGCAGGTGCTGGAGCCCACAGCAGATCTCTGCTGCGTAGAAGGCCACGCGCTTGTCCTCAAAGCCGGGGTTCCCCATGTTGTAGATGTGGAACTTGAGGTCTCCCCCGTTCATGATGGTCAGCACCAGGCACAGAGCGTCCTTCGTCTCGTAGGCATAGGCCAGGCTCACCTGTGTGCCCACCTTGGCCGTCAGCACCAGCCCCGGCCCCCCCAGCCCCCCAGGAGGCTCCCACACGCACCACGAACCGGCTGTTGACCTTCTCCAGGATCTGCTTCTCGTTCAGGGCCATCGCCTCCCCTTTCCGCTTCTTGATCCGTTTCTTCTCCAGTTTCTTGCAGGCGTACATCTTGCCCGTGGCCCGCACCTGGCAGGCGCACACCTGGGGGGCCGGGGCCAGTGGTGGGGTGAGCCCCCGGCCCGTCCACCCCCCCAGCCCTCCCTCCTCCGTGGCCGTACCTCTCCAAACCCGCCCTTGCCCAGGATCCGGTACTGCCGGAAGGTGTCCTTGGTGACAGCCTGCCTGGAACGCACAGCCCCAGCCAGACACGTCAGCCCCGCGCCCTCCGGGGCCCCCAACACCCCTCAGAGCCCTCACCTCTCCAGGTACTTCCACTGCAGGAACCGGTCGAAGTACATGCTGGCCCGGTAGTCGGCGAAGGGGTCCCCGCTCAGGAACTGGTGCAGGGGGCTGTGGGGAGAGGGGGCTGTTGGTGCCACCGCAGCCCCCCCGTCCCCCAGCCCTGGGCAGGGTGCTCACCGCAGGCAGCTGCTGAACAGGTCCTTGCAGGGGCTCTTCTGCAGGTCCTGCAGGTACTCACTGGCGTGGGGGTGGCCCACCTCGGGCAGGGAGTCCGGGGACTGCCAAGGGGAGCAGAGGGATCACACCCACGTCCTGGGTATATCACTCCTGCACCCCACCTGTGATCCCATCTCATCCTGGTCACTTCCTGGAGGGGGAAAAGCCCCCCCCGGACTCACCTCCTGCCTGAGGAACCGCTGGATGATCTCTTCACCCATCTCCTTCCGCTTCTCATCTGGGGAGAGTTCGTACTCCTCCTGGGATGCCCGAGGAGAAGAGGGTGCTGCAGACGGGGCACCAGGCACAGCTCTGCCCTGTGACCCCACCGAGCCTCCCCACCTCCCAGAATGAGGCAGGTCTGCCCCGGCCACGGGGTGAGGGATTCCCCCCTGCTCCTGCCCTATGGGCACCACCCACAGCAGGCACACCTGGGACCCCCCACAGCCCTGGGGTCACACTGGACCCGCCACAGGGCTCAGCCCAACCCCAACAGCCCCGTCCCGGGAAAACACCTCAGTGCATCCCGAGCATCCCGAGGGTCCCTCACCACGGCGTCCAGGAAGCGGATGCAGCGCAGGAGCTCCGGCCGCGTCTCACAGAACTGCCGGAAGAGCAGGCGGCCGATGGGCTGCCGCTGGCACAGGCTGCCGTAGTCCTGCTCTGCAGGGGAAGGCAGGAGCTGCCACGGGAGCTGCCCGGCACACGCTGCAGCCCCGGCTGTGCCAGGACCTGCGAGCTGGTTCTGCCGGCTCCCGGTGCCCTCCTGGCTCACCCAGGCCCTTCCGCAGCTCATCGCACTGGCTGATGTGCGGGAACCGCAGGATCTCCCTCCACTTCTTGCTCCGGCCTTTCCTCTTGCTGCCGCCTCCTGCAGCCGGGAACAAGGGCCAAGGTCATGCTGGCAGGATGGGCATCACTGCTCCGGGCCACCAGTGATAAGGGAAATGGGGTGGCAGAGCCCCTGCCCAGTCCTGCAGAGTCACCTGGTTTGGGGATTCCCTGATCCCACCGCTCCTGGTCCCCAAAACCCATTGCTCACACACCACACGCTGCCAGCACTGCTCTGGGCTTTGGGCACTGCTAAAGCCACGTGGGAAACAGACCCCCAGCCCCAGAGTGGGCTCTGACCCTTTAGGGACCCTGATTCTGAACAGCCAAGGGGATCTCCACCCAATCCTGACTCCCAGGGCAGGGAGGGGATCCCCCTCGGCATCATCTGGCACCAGGGGAGGCTGAGCCTGGCATGTGCAGGATTCCTCCTGCACAGTATCGCTCCCTCCTGTAAACATCTGGCTTCCTTATTCCCCCATCCTCAGCGATGGGAACTGCAGGGACACAGAGGGGGCAGAGGGGTGGCCCCCCACCAGCCACCACTCCCTCCTGGGCGGACACTTGGTGCGTGAAGTCATCCCTGCAGGGACCTGACATCAGCACGGCCGAGCTGGTGCCCGGCCAGCACCACCCACCGCCAGCCCCGGTGACGCCGAGGCGAGCCCGCGGTGCTGGGCTCCAGCGGGGCCGGCGCTCCGGCCGGGCAGAGCTTCCTGCCGTCATCGCCGGCTTCCTCCAGCAGGAATCGCCCCGCGCCAGCCAGCGGAGCGGCCTCGGGAGCGAGAGGGCCCTGGGCCCCCTGCTCACCCTGACACGGGGGCACAGGGGCCTGAGGAAGAGGAGCAGCCGCTCCCCTTAGCCTGCGGTGTCCAGGCTGGAGCCCTCCGGGCTCCTGGCAAAGGGATGATGCCCAGGCAAGGACCTTCTACCTGCCCCAGGAGCCATCCTGGCATGGCGGGCCAGGTCGACCCGACCTCGCAGGGATGCTCGGCTGGATGCTCCTGGGATGGACCTCACCGGGCCCCCTGTGCCTTCCAGCACCTTCCATGACGGCCTGTCACTCCAAGCATGGGGATCCCCAGCCATGGCTGTGGGGTCTCAGCTTTTCACTGAGAAGGCTCCAATCCTCCCTACTGCTCCAATCTCCACCCAGCCGGGACCCAGCTCTTGTCCCAGCCCTGGTCTCACTCCACGTCCCCGCTTCCATCACCTCTCACACCGTCAGGCACCTACATTAACCCATTTGGTGCCCACGGTGGCAGAGCCACCCTCGCTCCAAATTCTTCTTCTCCAGCACCAGCTCTGTTGAGGCTCTGGTTCATGCAGGAGCCATCAAGCATCCCATGGGACAGGAGCAGCCCCGAGCAGGAGCATTGCTGGGATCGCCCACGGCTGCTTCAAGCTGCCGACACCAAACCTCTCCCTCCCTGGTGAGAACAGTGGCACCACTCCGGCCCCGGCACATGGGCTGTCCCCGTGGCACCCCCGGCACTGCCGGGAGCGACAGGATGGGGGTAAGGAGACCTTTGGGATACAGGGATGTGCAGGACCAAGCCCTGATCACGCCTGGCCCCCAATTCTCCCGCAGGGCAGCGCCGGCAGCTCCAGGGCCGTTCGCTTTTTGGTCAGGAAGGTTCAATGACGAGGGCGCCGGCTTCCCAAAGGAAACCAAAAGCAAACAAAGGCTCCCTGGGAGCCCGTGCCAAGTCCCGCTCCGGAGGGGCGCGACGCCCGCAGCTCCTCGCCCCGGCGGCCACAGGGCTCGCACCAGGAGGGCACCGCCGGCACCTCCCGGCGAGGCCGAGTTCGTCCTGGCAGTGCCCGTTTGGCTCCGGCCTGCACCGAACCGTCCCGGCACCGGCAAAGTTCGGCTGGAGCGAGCCCCGTCCGTGCCAGGCTCGTCCCACCGGCACGGACACACGGACAGAGCGGCTCCCGGCCACCCCTGCACACGCACCCCTCGGGGAACGGCACTAAATCGCTTTTTACGCTCCCTGCTCCCGTCCCCGGGTCTGCGGGCGGGTGTGACGGACGGACAGACACGTCCCAGCGCACCGGGCACAGCTCCGGGGCAGCCGGTCCCTCCGGGGGCTCGGCGATGCCACCCGGGACGAGCCCACCCGGCACCCGCCGTCCCGACCGAGGGGTCCCGGGGTGCCCGCGGAGGGGTTCGGGGGGGTGCCCCGGGCTGGGGGTGCCTGTTGGGAGGGGGTCGCGGGGAGGACACCGGGGTGCAGCCTGGGAACGGGGAGCGGGACGGGGAGCAGGGACCAGGTGCCGGTACCTTCCCGTGCCTTGAGCAGGACGGTGTTGGCCACGATGTTCTCCAGCTCCATGGCGCGGGGGTCCCCGCACACCATGCCCGGCGCGGTCCGGGCGCCTCCCGCCGCCACCGGCCGCCTCCGGGGCTGCGTCACCGCCGTGACGTCACGGGCCGCCCCCGGCGTCACGGGATTATGTAAAGGGACAGCGGGAGCGACCCCGCACCTTGGGGGTCCCCCCGACACCCCAGTCGGGGGTCCGGTCGCACCAGCTCCTCGCACCGCCCACCTCGGGCTGGAGGCACCGAACCCGAGACTACCGGCACCAGCGCAGCCTTTCTCCTCCTCCTCTTCTTCCCACCCTCCAGCAACGAGGCCCCAGGGCGCTGGGAAGGGGAGTCCCGACCTATCCAGGTCCCAAAAAACCATCCCCTCCCACCGGGGATTTTCCAGCCGCACGAGCCACCTCCAGCTCCATAAAGGTTTTTTTTTTTTTTAGCATTTCCTTGTTTACACCTTTGCCACCCCAAAAACCACAACACCCACTCGAGCCCACCCAACGGGTGGGGATGCGTTTCCCCCCAAAGCAAGTGGGCCCCAGGCCAGCGAGGGGGAAGCAGTGCTGGCCACGTTGGCTGTTGGCTCTCCAGAACAGCTCTGCTCAGCCCCAGCAAGAGGAGCTGGGCTTGTCCTGCACAGAAACCAGCCACTTCGGAAGACAAAACTCCTGCCGTCCCCCCAGCACAGACTCTTCCCCCCAGAGAACTTCCCCACTGCCCAGGAAAGTGGTCTGAGCTTCCACAGGGATTGTCCCTGCCGAGGTTTGCCCTTCCCTGCCCACACATGGGAGGCTCCCGGAGCCTGGCAGCTGCCCAAAGCCAACCCCAATCCAACGTCACAGCCAAGGACTCTCCTACCTCTGGCAGCACCGGGACACGCTCGGGGCAAAGGACGTTCCGACCTGAGGCAGCTGCGCCGGCTCCACCAGAGCACTGAGGTGAGGAGGGGCTGGAGGCAGAGGGGCTGTGCTGCCCCTCGTGTGGCAGCTCTTCATCAGCAGGTAATTAGTGGGCTCAGCTGCAGGGGAGCAGCACAGCCTGGCTGGGGGGTGCTGGTAATCTTTGTTGGGGTACAGGGGGTGCCCGGGTTCTTTTTCCCATCCCAGAGGGAAGGATCTTGCTTTTCCCTGGAGCAAGCCTGCTCCCCCTGCACAGCACCCGGCAGGGACACGAGTTGGCACAAGGGGTGCTCGTCTTGAGAGAGGGGGGACCAGAACACCAGGGCCAGAACACTGGAAAACCAGTGATGCCAGGATCAAGGATTTATTTACACTTCAAGGAAAACTCTCGCCCAGAGTCACATGAGGAAGAAAAAGCAAACAAACCCAAAGAGCAGCGATTTGCCTCCCGAACACAAACGCTCGCTCCCAGCCGTTGTGCCAGACCTCATCTCCTTCTCTGCAAGGAGACTAAAGGCATGATTTGTGTACAGAAAATACAATCTGAAAATAAAGGCCGCCTTTCCAAGGAGCTCTGTCCCTGCACAGGCGGATCAGGAGCCCCAAAGGGGCAGCAGCTCTAGTACTCGTCCAGCGTGTCCGCCCGCGGCACCGACAGGCCCCGCTCCTTCAGCGCCTGCACCTTCAGCTTCTCCGACTCCTGCTTGGCCTGCAGCTCCACCCGCTGCTCCTCCAGGATCTCTTCAATGGACACCTGCTGCAGAGGTGTGTCGCTCTCCTTCTCCAGGTCCTGCGGGAGAAATGACCTGTTGAGCTCCGCACAGCACCCCGGACCGCAGGACACCTGTGCCCACACACCTTCCACAGGTGCCATCAAAGGGTGGAGGTGACGGCGAACAGAGGTGCTGGAGGCACCTGAGGAGTGGGAACACGGGCAGGGACCCCCGGGCCAGCAGGGAGGTGACAGGCAGCCACTAATGACACCCTCCAGCAATGCCACACAGAAGCTGGAGTTTCCCTGCAGCTCCCCCACATTGCTCTTCGTCCTTCACATCATCCCTGATGGGCTTCAGCTACGGGAGACACCTCTGCCCTCTGCACCCTGGGAGTATTTCTGTGATGGTTCAGCCTGAACTGGCCCTGGGAGGGGGCTTAAATTCCAGCCCCCCAGTAGGACAGTGACTGTATTTCTCAGCAGACAGACAGACCACAAATGCCCCCAGCTCAGTCCCAGGCTGCTGCACGAGCTGTTCACTTACAATTTCCCCCAGCAGAACCACGTTCTCGCCCCTCACGACAAAGATGCCCCGAGGGATGTCCCCATACTTCTTGCCCACGTGGATGCGCTCCACAGTCTGGTGCAACACCAAGTTTGCTACAGCGACGAGAGAGACAGAAAACCATCCACATTGCGCTGTGATTTCCGGCTGCACCGAGTGTCCCGTCCCACCAGGCAGAGCCCCCCGGGCGGTGATGGTGCTCTCCCACCACTCGGTGGGTGCTCTGAGCCGCGCCCCCGAAGGCACCGACCGTCTCCCCAGCTCTCTCCACCTCGGCAGCTCCCCCCTCAGCTCCCACAGCCGTGCGGGCAGGGCGGGGAGAGAGCTCAGACCCCCGGGCTGAGCCCACCTGAGACCCTCGTGCCTTCGGCAGCGGAGAAGACGGCGGGCGTTGTTGGTGCTGCAGGTTCTTGGCAAGGAGCGAGCGATGGGCCGGAGCGCGAACATCACCCGGGCTATTTCTGCCCAAACAGCGATGCCAGAGCATCAGCGCGGGACACAATCACGGGGGGGAGCTCCCGGTTCTGGGAGAAGCACCAAGCGACACACAGGCGGGTGTTTGACCCGCAGCACGAACACGCTCTAAAAACGCACCGCGGACCCCTCTTCCTCCTCCTCCCTGCCCGGGACCGGCCCCAGGGGGTGCCCGCAGCCCCCCGCAGCCCCCGGCCCGGCCGTACCGAACTGGTCGATGCTGCGCAGGTACCCGATGAGCGTCCGCCCGTCCCGCAGCAGCACCAGGTGCTTCTCTGCGGGGGAAACGAGAGCGGGGCGTCGGTCCCGGCCCCGAGACAGCGCGGGGGGACCGGAGCCCACGGGGGGACCGGAGCCCACGGGGGGACCGGAGCCCACGGGGGGCGTCTCCCCGCGGGGAGAGGGGTCGGGGCAGCCCGCGGGGGGCAGGACCGCGGGCGCACTCACTGTCGATGTCCTGGATCAGACTGGCCGTGCCGGGCATGTAGTTCATGGTGGTGCCGCCGCCGCAGCGGAAGCGCCGCCATGCGCCGGTGCCGCCGCCACCGCCCCGGAACCGGGCGGGGCCCCGCGGGGCGCGGCCCCTTTTAAGCCGTGCGCGCGGGGCGGGCGCCGATTGGGCGGCGGCGGCGGGGCGCGGGCGCCGATTGGGCGCGGGGCGCGCGCGGGGCGCGGCCATTGGCGGCGGCCATGGAGCGCCGCGGGCGCGCGGCCGCGCCGGGCCCGCCCGGGTCCCCCCGCCCGCCGGAGGCCGCGCAGGTAACGGGGACGGGGCGGGCAGGGCGAGGCACAGCCCCGCGGGACGGGCGGCACCGACCCCAGCCCCGGCCCCTGCCCGGCGCCCCCGCGCCCCGCCGGTTTGGGGTTCCCGGGGCTCCGTTCGCGGGTCTCCGCCCCCCGGGCGCGTAACGGGGCGCAGATGCCCCATCCCGGGCGCGGGGAAGCGCTGCCGGCGGACCCGACTCACGGGGAGGTTTCTAGGGCACGTGTTTTAGCGCAGCGGTCCCGGTGATGCCGCCATCCCGGGCCGGTTCGGCGAGCGGGAGAGCCCCGATCCCACGGCTGGGCATTCCCGGACCCGATCCCACAGCTGGGCATTCCCGGGTCCGAGCCCCTGGATGGGCATTCCCGGACCCCTTACTGGGATTATCGCAGCGAGAGCTTTTTTGGGGCCGCTGTGCAAATTCTGTGCGAAGGGAAAGGCTTTGCCCTCCCAGAGCGGGGTGAGCTCTCCAGACACGGCTGTGGTTTGGTTTATCCTGTGGGACGTGCAGGTCTGGTCCGGCTCTTCCATAAATCCCGGCACACAGGTTGTGCAGTCTCTGCTGCCTGAAGCAGCTCGGGGGCAAAACGCTGCTTTGCCCAAAGCTACAGGGAGTCATCCCTGAGCTCCTGAAATCCTGTGCTTGGTCGTCCTCTTTATGGTTGAGTGGAAGCTCACGTTCCATAGACACATTACTGGGATGGATCCAGGTAAATCCCAACACATCCTGGGCGTGCAGACCTTCCATACACAGGTTCTCAGACCCACACGAGCTGTGGCTCGGGGAGCTGCGCTCCTGCTCCTCAGGCCTGGGGCTGCTACAGCTCCTCTGTTTGCATCCTGTCTGTGCGAGAATGAGCAGGGAAATGGACTTTCCTGGAGCGTTTTCCACCCTCTGGTCAGTGATGCAGTGCTGGGGTCGATGCTCCCAGGAGCTGCTCCCTGTGAGGGGCTGCACCCTGAGCTGACACGGTTAAGCTCAGTGTTAGATCTGGCACGGCCAGGTTAGACCAGGAGAACCTAAAACTGGGTGAGATCAGCCCGGGGCTGAAGGAACCCCCTGGTTAAACGCTGCAGGAAGGGCCAGTCCCTGTTCCCAGAGCCCCTCTGCCCATGTCCATGCCCACTACTCACCTTTCCTCTGCTCTCCAGGCCATGGATTCTCCCTATGCCAACGGAGCCTACAGCCCCCCGTACCCACACTACCCCAGCCTGCCCCAGGCACGGGGGTTCTACTGCTCGGGGCCCCCCCGGGCCCCCTACCCCCCGGAGCCCACGGGCCTGTACCGGCCTCCATCACCCGCTCCCGCTTGGAGCTACGTGTCCCCGGAGTGTCCCGCCGAGGGCTCCGCGCTCCGGAGGCAGCAGGTCCCTGGCTACTCCCCACCACAGGTAAGGGACAGTCTCCAGCCCCGGGGTCGTGTGTGCAGTTCGTGGGATGTTTTTTGGGGGCTGTGGTGGGGGATGTCCAACCTGAACCTGCCCTGGAACAGCTTGAGGCTGTTTCCTCTTGTCCTGTCTCTTGTTCCCTGGGAGCAGAGCCTGACCCCCCCCCCAGCTCCACCCTTCAGCTCCCAGGGCTGTGTGGAGGGAGCAGTGCTGGGAGCGACCCTGGTGGTAACACCTGTTCCCCCTCTCCTTGCAGACCCCGGGAATGCCGATCCCGCAGTATCCGTACGGAGACAGCAGTGCAGGGGTCACGGCACAGGGGCCTGTGCCACAGCCCAGAGCCCCAGAGGACACGTGGGGCCCCCCCTCAGTGTATGGGGTGCAGCCACGTTACGCCTGGCCCACGGCCCCAGGGCACGGGAACCTGTACGTGTCCGACTCACACCCGTCCTGGACCAACAGTGGGGCTCCTTCCCACCCTCCCGCCTGGGACTCACAGGTACAGGGACCTCTTTGCAGACAGGAGACCAAAATCCACAGTTGTGGTTCCGTAAACTACTGGAGGTACCAGACATCATGGGGTGGGTCTGGAAATGGGTCAGACCTCATCTGGCTTGTCCAAGAGCAGCAAAATCAGAAATTGTCCAGCAGGGAGTGTGGGACTGACCTGTGGGAGAGCTGTTCAGCTACAGGTGCTTGTTTTGGGCACAGCCATCCCCTGCTGAGGAGGGGTTTAAGTAAAAATCAGAAGGAAAATGTCTGTTCATTTGGCTTGGTCTGGGTTCGATCAGGAGCCAAGTGACTCTCCAGAGGTTTGATCCCCAGGGAGCAGCAGCCCTGAGAGGCGGATTTGGGGATAGGGGCTGCTGTTCCTTGGGAACACCTCCAGAGTGTGTTGCCTGTGGAGAAGGATCTTCTGGTCTACCCAAACGGGACCGTGCTGAAATCTGTTCAGCATCTCCCCCGTCCCTGGGTAACGAGGGTTCAGGGGCTCACTCTGCTCCTGCAGACACGTGCCCCTTGCTGGGGTTCTGCTCCAGCAGTGCAGATCCCTGTGCCCAGTTTCCCCAGCCCTGCCCACACGTGGTGCAGGCTGAGAGTGGAGACCCCCCGGGTTTAAGGGAGATGCTCTTACGGGTGTTTTCTCCCTCCGACCGCAGGACTCTGCCTACGACAGACCCGAGCAGAGCCCGAGCCAGCACAGCTACTACTCTGAGGTGAACCAGCAGCCCTCGGGGCCGGCGGGGGAGCCCAGGCCGGCCCAGCCCCGGGTGCAGTACAGTGCCCAGCCCCAGCTGTACGACCTCGCCCCGCGCCGGCCCGCCAGCCGGGAGCCCGGAGCCAAACCTGCCGACCCCCCTCCTGCAAATCCCCCAGCCATCCAGCCCGAGATCCAGAGGATCCTCCACGTCATGGGGCAGGCTGAGCAGCTGGAGGAAGAGGTGGATGAGTTTGTAGGGAAAAAGACAGATAAATCTTACCGGCTCCTGGAGGAGATGTTGACCAAGCTGCTGCTGGAGCTGGATTCCATCGAGACTGGGGGCCAGGACAGTGTCCGGCAGGCCAGGAAAGAGTCCGTCCACAGAATTCAGGCCATACTGGAAAAACTGGAAAGAAAGGGATTGTGAAAGCACATCAGCCACAACACACGGCCTGTTGTTGAGGTTCCAAAGAGTTTCAGTTCTCTTAAATCTCAGCTCTTTCTGCTACGCACTACTGACAATGGAAAATAGCAATAAGCCCTGAGTTAACAATCAAAACAAACCCACAAAAAAGCCACCCCAGAAGCCCAGCCCTGACAGACAACTTGGCAAAGGACAAATTGAGAGAGGTTTGAAGAAGCAAATGTCATTAATGAAGATGTTGAAGAGGACTGGGCTGAGGATGGAGCCCTGTGGGGCTGTGTACAGAATTCCCCAGACCAGGCACAATCTCTGGGTGCCTCCTGCAGCCACAGACGGTCTTTAAACACTTGCCAGATGTGCTGCAACGTGCAGCCACCAACCAAGACTCAGGGCTTGTCCTCACTGCCTGTGTTTTCAGCTTCAGCTCCCTCACCATAAAGCCCGTGTGTCCTCGTGGGGGTTGTTTGGCTTTAGTGCACTCAAGGAGTGACACCGAAGTGCTGGAGGGGGGCACTGTGCTGGCACATCACGTCGGGCTGTTCCTCCTCTGAGGTGAGAAGCCAGTCTGGGGTGTCCCTGTGGACTTAGGAACACAGACTGGAAATCCCAGTTCTGCCACTGGAAAGGAGAGGTGCAAGCGGAGGAATGATGTCAGAACAGATGCAGGGGGTTTGGAATTGATTTCCAGGTCACTTGGGTAAAAATCCCGTTTAATGTCCCTCTCATCCTGTGAGTTTTGTGTCCCACTGCACAGCGGGGAGGGAACAGCTCAGCCTGTTTCAGCCTCCTGGTTACAACGTGCTCAGTGAGTCATTGCTGTGTGTGACACTTAATAAACCCTGACAAGTTTTAAACGTTATTTTGTAATTGAGACGTCTCAAAGTCTCTTTTTCTTTAAAGAGAAGTGGTGGGGAAGGTTGTGTAACTCAGACCAAAACTCCAGCCGGGCTGTCTGGGTGCCCAGGTCAGGGGTGAGTGGAACATCTGAGAACACTGGGCTGGGGGTGTCAGTGTGTCCCATCACCTCCCAGGCAGTGCAGATGCTCCAGGAGCCTCCAGCTGTGGCTCCAGGAGCTGTGGCCAAGTTTTGGAAGGGGTTTTGGCACGCCTGAGGCCAGGAGTGCCCTGACCATGCACTCTGAGGGGCTGACAGCCAACCGATGTCCTGGAGGCACCCAGCAGACCCCACATTCCCAGACAGAGCTGCGGGCATGGGACTGACCTCTGGAGCTCGTTGGATGTGTCTGTGATCACACGTGATCAGCCTGCACACCCAGCCGTGTCTGGGGTGAGCTGGGAGGGAGCTGGGACAGGGAAAGACTCAGCTGCTGTTTCATCTTGTCCTGTCAAGAGGGAGCAGCCAGGCTGAGCTATTCCATGCTTGCAGCCTGTTATCTGCCTGTGGCTGTGTTAATCATAGAATCATGGAATGGTTTGGTTTGGAAAGGACTTTAAATCTCATCTAGTTGCAACCCCTCTGCTATGGGCAGGGACACCTTCCACTAGAGCAGGATGTCTGAGCCCTGTCCAACCTGGCCTTGGACACTCCCAGGGATGGGGCAGCCACAGCTTCCCTGGGCAGTCTGTGCCAGGGCCTCACCACTCTGACAGGGAAAAAATTTTTCATAATATTCAATCTAAACCTGCTCTCTCTGAGTTTGAAACCATTCCCCCATGTCCTGGGCAGCCAGCAGCTGTCAGCCTAAAATCCCTGGAGCTGGCTGAAACCGTTTTCTGTGTTTGTTTCAGTAGCACGAATCCCATCAGGAACAACTCTGCATTGTTTATCGCCTCCTGTCTGCTCCAATCCCCATTTCCCTCCTCTCTGTTGCCAGGGAGAGGAGGCAGGTAGATCCCAGCTGTGTGAGGAGGAGTGTGGAGCAATCCTGGTGCCTCACACTCAGCACTGCAATGCAGGGAGCCAGGAGAGAGGGACATGCTGTGCAGGTGGCTGCTGTGTCCCCAGCACTCTGGGGACAGGACAAAGGTCCCTGTGCTGTGGTGACCTGCTAAGAACAGGGTGAGAAGAACTGCAGGTATGTGTGCGGCATCCAAACCAGGGAAAACCTGGGAGGAAGGAGGAAGCTGTTTTGGTGCTGAACCCATCCAGGTAACGTATTCCTGAACAATATTTCCTGTTCCTGCCTCCTTGGCAGAGGGTTATGTAAATCCCTAGTGAAAAGCACAGGAGGGAACGTTAAGTGGGCTGGAAGAGCAGGTTATCATTGCAGGGAATTTGAACAGCTCTGTGGGATGGCCTGGCTACGTGTGACCTTCGGGCGTCCCTGGGTGCGTTCTGTGTTACCCCACACCTGAGCTGAGCTGAGAAAAGGGATCAGGGCACACCTCCTGCACTCAGCCTGCACGAAACTCCAGCTGCTGTAACCACATCCGTCTCCGCTGCCTCCACCTCCTTCACACGGGACCAAAGTGGGTCATGGCTTGGGCAGATGATCCCAACAGAGTCAGTCTCTGCCCAGCAGCCCGGGCAGGAGCTGTGTCAGCACTGACTGGTGTGGGCCCTGCACGGACAAGGTTTGCAGCCGTTTGCTCTCCATCTGCAGAGATGGGAAATTTAGCACTCCTGGCCCTTCAGTTTTCCTCGCCAGTCTCTGCCGTGGTGGAAGTGAGCTCTGGGATGGGAGTTCCTGGCAACTGGTTTATCTTGCAGCATCCACCCACATCTCAAAACCCAAATTAGAAAGTCTGTCTCTGTTTATCATAGGGCCCATCTCTACAGAAACCAAACTTACTCTGGGGTTGCCCCCGTTGCTTCTCCAGCAGCGCCTGGCCTCGGCAGAGGGTTTCTCAATCACCACCGAGGCCAAAGGGTCACAGAGGGACTGAAAAACAAACATTAAATCAGCGCCTCGTGGTTTCTGCTGCAGATCACCCCATGCTCGAGTGTTTGTCCCTGCCGCACGTGGGAGGCAGCTGGCATGAAGGCAGGGGCTTCCCGGTGATGCTGCGCCAGCACCGCGCACCCCCGGCCCCGCACCCGGCTCGGGGCTGGAGTGACCCGCCCGGGAGAAGGGCTCCGGACAGTCCCGGCCAGCGCTGGCACTGCCCGCGACGGCGCTTGGGCGCGGACCCGCCGGGGTCACTGCCAGCGGTGGTGTCTGCAGGCAGGGAACAGGGGCAGGGAACAGGGGCAGGGAACAGGGGCAGGGAACAGGGGCAGGGAACACCGGCAGGGAACAGGGGCAGGGAACACCGGCAGGGAACAGGGGCAAGGGTCACGGGCAGGGACCATGGGCAAGAGCCGCAGGCAGGGATTGCAGGCAGCGATTGCGGGCAGGGATTGCGGGCAGTCCCCGCTCCGCCCCGGCCGTGACGGCAGCGGGGGGGGCCGCGGGCAGCACCGCCCCGGGCTGGGCGGTCGCCGGGGCCGGAGCCGAGGCTGCGCTGCCGCCCGGGCCGGGCCGCGCCGCCGCAGCAGCCGCCGGGGCAGCGGGGCCGGAGCCGGTCGGGGCCGGGCGGCGGGGCCGGGTCCCCCCGCAGGGCGCGATCCGCGGAGCCCCCGGGGGGCGGCGGGACCCCCGCGCAGCAGCTCCGATGTCGGCGCAGGAGCCGCCCCGGCCGCCCCCGGCCGAGCCCCCGGAGCCCGAGCCCGGCGGGCGGTACGAGGCGGTGGTTCCGCACTGGTTCTACTGCAAGGTCACGGACTCGCGGGAGCGGTGGGTCCCCTTCAGCGCGCAGGACTCGGAGCGGCTGGAGGAGGCGCACGGCGCAGGTAAGGGGGGTGGGCCGGGCTGGGCTGGGGCCGGGAGCGCGGGCAGAGCCCACCCGCCGCGGGTGGGGGTCCCACGGCGTCCCCAGTGTCCAGCTCCCGCCATACACCCACCCCTCGGGTGGGGGTCCCACGGCACCCCCGGCCTCCAGCTCCCACCATCCATCCACCCCCCTAAGGGTGGGGGTCCCACGGCACCCCCGGCCTCCAGCTCCCACCACCACTATCTGTCAGTCGCCCTTTGGTTTTACATCTCAGGTCCCTGCTCTTAAATCGGTGTAAAGAACAGGCCTGGTGAGGTCAATGGGGGAGCATCAGGTGTGTGCTCCGGGTAAACACTGTCTGGGTACCAGGGAAAAATTCCCTGGACACATCCATGGCTTCCACCTGGGATGCCAGGTTTTCCTTCGGGGAAATTTAAATTGGAACTTTTTTTTGGCCACGTGCCTGGCTCCCAATAACCGAGCTGTTTGGATGCATCAAATGGTCTGACTGTGTTCAATTGATACTGCTCTAAATTATACATAATCACAGTGCAAAGCATCCTCTGGTGAGGCTGGGAGAATGCTAGGAGGATGGCAGGAATTCTGCTGGGGGATTCCCCTCGTGGGGAAGTGTGGAGCTGTGCCTGCTCTGGGAGGAGCAGGGGTCGGGGGTCAGCTCCGAGCCCTGCACTGAGGCCCCCGTGTGCCAGATGTCACCATCTGTGCCACCCGCTGCTGCCGCGGGCAAAGCTCCGATTGCCCAAGGTTTGGCTTCCGTCCTCCCTCGCCCAGGAAGTTTTGGATTAGAGGTCGTGCTGCCCGCCCCCAGTGCCACAGCCCAGCCTGGCATGGGGCACTGTGCCACCAGCCCAGCCCAGGGGCAGAGCCAAAAGGCAGGGAAGTTCACAGGATTTGAGGTCCCTATTGGGGTCAGTGTGGAGTTCTCCGGGAGGGGGATGATTTAGAGACCCAGGTGCACCCCCACCATTACACAACGCACTTTCCAGGCCACAAATTCACTTGTACTCTAAGCAAGGCAGGAAGAGGCCATGTAAGCCTGGGCCCAAACCAGAGACAAGGACAGTTAATGCCTTCATCTTACCTTCTGCCTCCAGGGGACGTTTGGCTTGGGGCATCTCTCCCAGGATGCCCCGATGCTGCTCTCGGGGCTTGGCTGTGGGCAGTGCTGGTGCCTGCTGCCGTGGCTCAGACCTGCTGTGCTCTGGCCTCGTCCCTCTGGCACGTTACAGCCTCCTGGGAGCGCCCTGCTCCGGGCCTCTGGCGGTTAATTCCAGGCCTTGGTTCCACAGGGAAGGACCAGGAGGATGTGGTTGTCCCGACGTCGGGGGGCAGGTACGACGTGCACCTGAAGCAGCGGCAGCGCGTGGCCGTGTACTGGCAGGAGGAGGTGTCCGAAGTGCGTCGCTGCACCTGGTTTTACAAGGGAGACAAGGACAATAAGTATATTCCCTACTCGGAGTCCTTCAGCGAGGAACTGGAGGTAAACACACCTTTCCTGTTGGTTTCCATCTTGGCCTCTCCTTGTCACACACCGGCCCTGATGTCCCAAACCCCATATGGGGCCACTGGCGCCATAGTCAGGCCTGAGGACACGAACTCCAAAGAGGCTTTGGCACGGCCTTCCTGCAGCTGATTAATGGAACTGTGAGCACTGCTGTGGCCTCCCCGTCCCCTGCCCTCGTCGGGCTGCAGCTCATCCTCCTGCGACACCCTCAGCATCAGGCTCTGCTTTGGGAAGATGCATGTGTAGGGATAGAGATGTATGCGTAAAAACACACAGCATTGCAATAATCTCTGTTCTGACGTGCCAAAAATACAGTTTCAAGTTGATGGGGAAGACTGACGCTGCTGCTGTCAAAGGGGGGAGGTTCTTAGACACCCTCAGCAGGTGATCCTGGGATGACCCTGCTGCTCCTCCAGCTGATTTCTCTGCCACTTTCGCAAAATGTTGATAAGATATCCCGAAAACTGGGTGGGGAATGTCTCAAGAGGTTGAACATTCATGGGAGTATTGCCAGCTGACTCACAGAGGGTGTTCTCTTCTGTAGGAAGCTTACATGATTGCCGTGACCCTGGATGAGTGGAAGAAGAAGCTGGAGTCCCCCAGCAGAGAAGTTATTATCCTGCACAACCCAAAGGTGAGCAGGGCCTGATGTGCTGACCAGCGAGAACACCCCCTTGGGTCTCTGCAGGTCTTGCTTTGTGCTCTGGCTTTGTGCTGTTCCCTTCAACCATGTCTGCTGAGGAATGGGTTTGTCCCAGAGGCATTCCCCTCACCTGCCTGTGCACAGGAGAGGGCAGTGCCAGAAAAGTCTGGCATTTCCTTCACGTTTCCTCTCAACACCTCTTTGTGCAGTGGGCTCGGCCCAGTGCAGTCTGGTACCAGCCCGTGTCACCCGGCAGCTGCTGCAGCCAAAGCTCTCTCTGCTCCACCAGGGTCACTGACAGGCTCTTCTTGTTTCCCAGCTGATGGTGCACTACCATCCTGTCGCCAGCTCCGACGACTGGGTCTCCACTCCCACGGAACAAGGTCGACCCCGGACTGTGAAGAGAGGAGTGGAGAACATCGCTGTGGAGATCCCCAACGGTGAGCTCGCTCCTCCCTTCCACCCATCCAGAGCTATGCAGTGTTTTCCAACCAGTGCACTCAAAAAGACTGACAGAAGCTCCCATGATCCTTTCATTGAAGTGCACATCTAAACACTTGGTGCCCCGAATGGTTCCAACAACCTCCCCAGCACCAGTGAGCTGTGCCATCAGTGAACACACAGAGGCAGTGAGAGGGGGGAAGGCAGTGAGCTTGCAGCTCCTGCATGGAGACAGAGCTGTTGGAAGCTCTGCAGTGCCTGAAATTACCCCTGAGGTCTTGGCATCTGTGTTTGTACAGGAGGAGAGTTTGTTTCCCTGGTAGGGACACAGGGGTTTATCACTTACCTGCGTTCTGGTGACTCTCTGGGGCACGTGTTCTCCCCATCTCTGAAGCTGAGTGTCGGCTCTGCCCCCTCCCAGCTGCCCTGGGCTCCCAGTCAGGCCTCAGGACTTGTCCCTGTGGGGAGGATGGGCAGTTACTCCTGTCTAACCCCTGCATTATCCATGCATGCCTGTCCTCAGGAAGGCACGTATGCAAACTAACGTGAGTGGGAAGTAGAGACAAGTCCTAACTCCACCTGGGGCCTACCTGGGAGATGCAG
The DNA here is from genome assembly GCF_003945595.2 of Pipra filicauda. Lineage (NCBI taxonomy): Eukaryota > Metazoa > Chordata > Aves > Passeriformes > Pipridae > Pipra > Pipra filicauda. The sequence continues at coordinate 128,462 of NW_024104760.1, forward strand.
CTCCATGGGGCCCAGTAGCTCATCGGAGTGGGCTGGGCACGGGGCAGCTGGACAGAGACCTCCTGGTCCTGCCCTTCCTTGTGCTGGATGTGCCCCACGGGTGGGGCTGAACTGCCGGGAGCATCCATTCCCCCCGGAGCGAGGGTGGTGACAGGAGGGGGATGAGCCCCTCTGCCTCCGTGCCCTGAGCTGCCCTTCCCTCCTCAGGAGAGCCCCTGCAGATCGACCACCTGGTGTTCGTGGTGCACGGGATCGGCCCGGCCTGCGACATCCGCTTCCGCAGCATCGTGCAGTGCGGTAGGTGTGGGCTGGGAGCCCGGCCCGGCCGAGCCAGGAAAAACCTCATCCTGGACGCTGGGAAACGCTGTCAGGGTGCATCACACCATCCCGGCACGTTGGCAGGCTGCACGGTCACCCCTGCTGACTGTGGGGAGTGCGAATGGAACGTTCACTAACCCACCAAATCCCGCCTTCTGGAAAGGTTTGGGCAGCCACTGCTCGTCAGTGTTCTGCTGCTGCTGCTCCAAATAGTGAGTTTCCCAAATCAGATACGGATTTTCCGAGTACCTGTCTAAACCTGCTAAACTAATTAGTAGCCTGCTCAATCCATTGCTGCGGGTTAATCTCGCTGGGTGAGGTCCCACAGGCAGCAGCATCACATTCTCTGGAGTGATTTGGGACAGCAAAACTCCGTTCACTGTGAATTGCTCAGTGCTGTAGGACAGGTGATCCCTGAACCTGCCTGGAAGCCCAACGAGATTTAACTTGTACAAGTCAAGGGAGCTGAGATGTTTCACAGTGTTTCCTATGAATGCTGGCTGTTCTTCTCTGTGGCCTGCTGATGAAACTATTTCAAGGCTGCTGAACATTTGAAATGAGGGAAATCAGCCTTTCTGCCTCAGAACTGAGTCCTTACAAGTTCATCTCCTCCCTTATGATTCCTGCACAGGCATCTCCACAACAGAGTTATTTTTTATAAATTTCTAAAAGTACTTTATCCTGACTGCTGGGCTCTGCCCATGTGAAGGAGGTACAGATGGGACAGCAAAATCCAGTAAACACACGTGACAGGACATGAAGCCTCCCCTGATCTCAGTTAAAGATTCAGGGACTTAGGGGAGCAGCAGCAGATTAAAGACCCTGGTGGGATTTCCCCGTAATGATCTTTTATCGTATTAAGTGGTGTTGGTGCCACGGGCTGGCCCTGGGGCGTGATGGATCTCCGTAAGAGTTCATCTCTTTTCCAGTGAATGACTTCAGGAACGTGTCCCTGAGCATGCTGCAGGCACACTTCAGGAAGGCCCAGGAGCAGCAGCAGGTCGGCCGGGTGGAGTTCCTGCCCGTGAACTGGCACAGCTCCCTCCACTCCACTGGTGTGGACGTGTAAGTGTCCCACAGGCACCTCCTCCAGGGCCCGTGTCCGTGGGGATGGAAATGTGCACAGGCGGCCTCCTCTTCCCTGGAAACACCACTTTTTCTGTTGGAAAAGTGGAGGGAAAGCTGTGAGTGTTTAGGGGTGAGCAGGACAGATGGGGACCCCCAGGCCCCCTCCCTGCAGCCATTCTGCAGCGCACAGCAGGCGCCTGCTCCCATCAGCACCGAAGAGCAGAGGCTTCTGCCTCTCCCTGGCTGATACCGGGAGGGACTGTGGACATCCACACCTTCTAAAGGCCTCTGGGAACCAAGTACCCAGTGTCTGCACTCGAGCACTGCTCTGCAGTGTCCCAGGAAGGGCAGAGAGCAGGCCAGGCTCCTGGGGAAGAAAGGACAGGCTCTTTATTCTTGGAATGTAAGAGCACGGGCTGTGCTCTCCTTTTGGTCTCAGCATGTGCCGAGGGCCTGAATTACAACACACGTCCTTGGAGGCGGTGTCAGTCCTGCTCTCAACTTACATTTTGCTTTAGAAGCCTGGTGGGGTTCCCTGGCATCCTCAGCTGCAACTCCCTCTTCCCTTTCCCCTGCAGTGACCTGGAGCGGATCACACTGCCCAGCATCAACCGCCTGCGTCACTTCATCAACGACACCATCCTGGACGTGTTCTTCTACAACAGCTCCACCTACTGCCAGACCATCGTGGACACAGTGGCCTCGGAGATGAACCGCCTGCACCAGCTCTTCATGCAGAGGAACCCGCTCTTCAAGGGGGGGGTCTCCATCGCGGGGCACAGCCTAGGTAAGGGGCTCACCCACAGGTCCCATGAGCATCCCCGTGCCAGGGGAGCAGGGAGGGTAGAATCATACAATGCTTTGGGGGGAAATGACCTTAAGGATCTTCTCATTCCAACCTCCCTACCATGGGCAGGGACACCAGGTTGCTCCAAGCCTCGTCCAACCTGGCCTTGGACACTTCCAGGGATGAGGCAGCTGCAGCTTCTCTGGGCAACCTCCCCACTGAGTAAAGAATTTCTTCCTGACATCTAACTCAGCCTGTCTTGCGTCAGTTTAAAGCCATTGCCCCTTGTCCTGAATGAAAAGTCCAGGGTGCTGCTCTTCCCTCCCAGCAAGGAGCTGGCTCGGGCTCTTCCCCACCGTGACGCTGACGCTCTGCCCGCGCCTGTTCGCAGGGTCGCTCATTCTGTTTGATCTCCTGACGAACCAGAAGGCTGACCCCGAGGAGGAGGAGCACAGTGCACAGGTACAGCCTGGGCTCTCCGGGGGTCCTTGGATCCAGGGGGTCACCGACCCCACACTTCTGGGTTGCAGGGGGAAGGGGGAGACCCCCCAGCGTGCAGATTAGTGAGCAAAAAGCGTGATCCCGAATGGATGTGTTCACAGGGGTCCACGACAACCTCAAGCAATGGGGGTATTAAGGAAGTAAAAGAAATTCTGAAGAACCTGGAGCTGTCTGAGTATTGTGATGTTTTTGAGAAGGAGAAAATGGACAGGCAAGCACTGGTAAGGAGCTCCCCTGTTTTACTGGCTCTTGTGGCTCTTCCTTGCTTTTCTTCCCCATCATTCCACCACTGCACATCTTCTGGTACTGAGTCACTCACACATGAAATGTATCTGAGGATGAACAAAATCCCAGAGAACAGACACCTCACCACACCTCTGCTCCTGGACTAACACCTGCCTTGCATATTTTCCAGTTCTTGTGCACAGAGAACAACCTTAAAGAAATGGGAATTCCCTTAGGACCAAGAATGAAGATACTCCATTACATCAGCTCCAAGGCAGACACACAGGTTTGTTTTCTGCACAGCTTATGCTCATCCCATCACATCCCATCCCTCTCACACAAGGACCCCTTTATGTTGCTGCAGGATCAGAGCTCAGCAGCTCCCAGGCACGGCGAGGAGCGCAGAGCTGAGCCGGGGTCCCCGTCACAGCACGACCCAGAGAGCACAGAGGGTGTTGGGAACTGCCAGTACAGGGACGTTGGCCTAGGACAGGTGACAGCTGAGCTCTGACTGCACCCACGAGGCCCTCGTAACACCAGCACAGAGCTCATCTCAGGAACAAATCCGAACCTCCCTCTTTCCCAGGTCTCAGCAAACTACCCCCAGCTGAACTACAAGCCCACCATCTTCTTTGCCTTCGGGTCTCCCATCGGGATGTTCCTCACAGTGCGAGGAGTGAAGCGCATCGACCCGAACTACAGCCTGCCCACCTGCAAAGGCTTTTTCAACATCTTCCACCCCGTAGGTACAAGAACCAGAGCCGCCCTGCCTGAGACACGGGGAGCACGAGCCCTGCTCACTGTCCTCTCCTCTGTGCAGTTTGACCCCGTTGCCTATCGGATCGAGCCCATGATCGTCCCAGACCTGGAGTTCGAGCCCATGCTGCTGCCCCACCACAAGGGCAGGAAGAGGATGCACCTCGGTAGGGCACAGGCAGCCCCTGTCCCCCGGCCCAGGGCTGCTGCAGCCCCCAGCCCCACACCCACCCCCCTCCTGCCTTGCAGAGCTGAAGGAAGGGCTGACACGCATGAGCGTGGACCTGAAGAACAACTTGCTGGGGTCGCTGAGGGTGGCCTGGCAGTCCTTCACCCGCGCCCCAGTGCCAGCCCTGGAGGCCAGGAGCACCGACGCCGAAGCAGAGGCAGAGGCTGGCACAGAGAAGCAGCCAGGTCAGTGCCAGGGGGTGCACTGGGCAGAGGGGAGGTGGGGATGCAGCCTTGGGAGCTGCCCGTGGAGCAGCATGTGCTCGGGCTCCCCACAGCCACGCTGCCCCTCGTCTGTGCCCAGCAAAGGCGCTGCCTTTGGGCTGTGGGTGCACCTGGCTGTCCCCAAATGCTGTGGCCTTCCCCTGTTAGTGCCTGATGAAGGAGTTTTCTGGCGGGTCTCAGCACACCACTCTACTTTTTAAGCCTGCCAAGCCTGTCCCCCTGCTCTGGCTGTCTCTTGCACTACTGTTTCCAGGCACTGAATTCAGCTGCCTGTATTGTCATGGTTGCTGGTGCCCCGTGGCTGAACCACGCTGCTCCTCGTTCCTGCAGACACAAAGCCAGAGGAGTCCCCTGCAGCAGTGAAGGAAGAGGCCCCGCTCATTAACGTGGGGAGGCTGAACGGGGGGAACCGCATCGACTACGTGCTGCAGGAGAAGCCAATAGAGAGCTTCAACGAGTATCTGTTTGCACTCCAAGGCCATCTCTGCTACTGGTAAGGGTTTGTGATCATCAGAGCTTCAAACTCACGTGTGGTGAAGCAGAATGGCATCACTCTCAAAGCCTGTGTAGTAAGAAAAGCCTTAACTTGAGGGAACAAGACCTTCTCCTGCCTGAGACACACAGAGGGTGGGCAGGGACAGAGGAAGGAGACCAGTGTGGTTCTCCTTGCCTCGTGGGGCATCTGCAGACCACATCTACCCAAAACATCACACGTGTCCTGACAGGGGGCAGGGAAGCATCCCCTTCTAAGCCCCATGTCCTTCTTCTCCAGGGAGTCAGAGGACACAGTTCTGCTGGTTCTGAAGGAGATCTACCAGACACAAGGCATCACACTGGATCAGCCTTTGCAAGGAAGCCAGTGACCAACCTGTGCTGTTCTGGCTGTAAGTCACCTTTGCCTAAACCCCTTCCTGATTTCCTAGGACATCTCAGAGGAGATGTGGTTTGTCCGAGGGAACAATATCCCTTATCTAAGGCAGGGAACTTGTGTCAGATTTTTTCTTTGGCCTGTCAGCACCTTTGGCTTCTTTCCTGTTCCCTGCATATGACCACCACCAGCCAAGAGGAGAGAACCAAGGAGGGTCCAGGAGACTGTGCTGGGTGGATTCTGGCTGCCTCACTTGCAGCTATTCCTGTGTCCTCCTTTTGCTTTCTTAGATCCAATTCCACTGAGTACTCACCAGGAAAGTCCAGATCTCTTCTCTGCCTTCCTCTCTCCTCTGCTGCCGTGTCCTGCATGCTGCTTCCCAAGTACTTGCTGCTACCTGGAGATAAGGATGGATTTTCCTCCATTTTGGGTAGGGGTGGTGGGGGGTAAAACTATCAAGGGAAAACACTTCTGCTCGAACACACACAGAACCCGCATGGTGACTCCCTGTGGCAATGTGTACTCTTAACCCTCCACCCTGTGAGCCCCCACACCAGCTCCTCCAGCACTGCAGCACACGAGCTGTCCAGGCTCAGAACCCACCAAGGGGCTGACCCTGCTCCTGGCCCAGTGAGGACACTCACAGCCTGGGACCTTGAGGAGCAAAAAGCCTTAACCACGCAGCCTGGAGGGGGCTGCAGCAGCCTTGGAGCGGGGGAGATTGCTGACTGCTCACACAGAGCACCCGGCACCAGGACTGCCAGGGCCCAGGCTGCTGCTGAGCCAGCAGGATCTGTTCACCAGCCCCCCTCATCTGCACTGCTGCTGCATGTTTGTGCACCCCTGGGCCGTGCCGGGCAGGTGCCCCATAAACCACGTCGTGAGAGCGGCATGTTCGTGCTCCTGCTGTGCTGTGTTGGTAGTGACGTCCCACCACCCTCACCCAGCCCACCTGGCAAACCAGGGGCCTCCCCCCGGTGCTGACCACGCCAGTGCCCAGCTGTACCTGAGGAAAGCTCCACCTCCACGTCAGACTGCAGCCAGGCTGGGGACAGCAGCTGCTCCTGGGCAGTCTGGAGGCCTGGGCCAGCCCTCAGTGCCCTGCAGGGACAGAGCAGCGCTGCCGGCCCGGGGGCTCTCAGGTGGCCACAGGGATCTTGCGCCTGCCACGCTCCAGTCGTTGTTTTTAGCTTTAAATGTACAAAATACAGCCAGCAAAGTCGGAGCCCAGATCCACAGGGCCTGGGCACAGCAGCAGTGACACCAGCTCTGCAGGCAGCTCAGTCTGCAGCTGCCTTGGAGCCCTGCTCTGAGGGGGACAGGGCCAGAGAGCCCCTGTGCTCCCTCCCTGGCCACCAAACCCCCCTGGGCTGGCTCAGTGCCTGGGCTGGGGCTCCAGTGCTGCGTGAGGTGTTGCTGTGCAGCCTTTAGAAGAGCCAAACCACTTTCCCTCCCGCTGAGTTTTGCCCTGCACGGGGTAAGGAGCCTTCTTCCCACAGCCTGTTGGTTTGTACTGCCCGTTATTTGCACTACTGGAAGGGTTTTGTTTGCAGCCTCCATCCCTCCTCCCCTCCCAAGGAACAGAAGCTGTTCTTTACCTGACTGCAGGAACAGCCAAGCTGCTCAGCTGGCACCTGAACTACTGCTGGCTAAAGCCTCCTACGGGAGTAGGAAAAGGAACAGTCTTAACATGGGACACTAATGATCAGCTTTTTAAGTTATGCACTTTGTTAAAAAAAAAAAGTTAAATACATTTTAAATGTTATTTAATGTCTTTTCCAGTAAAAGCCAAAATAAATAAGTAGATGACTGTGGTACGTGCATGTCTGGGGGGAGAAGGAGGGACTGGAGAATTTACCTGTGCAGTTTTAGGGGAAAGTAAAGCTATTTCTGTATTTCTGTTGAAGCTGCAGGGTCAGAGGGCCCAAATTGCAGCTGATGGGGCAGTGTTTCATTACTGACTCATCTGCCTCACTCTGCTACAGCCTCACCTGTGCTGTTTGCACACACAGACACTTGATCAAACCACACCTTGTCTATGGAGGGAACCTTCCTTGTCTGTGATGTGACAAACAACTGCTCACTCAGTCCTGCCAGGCAGCTGGCTCTGGATCTTGGTAGCACAGCCCTGCCTTGTCTGAGACAAACCACAGGCAGGGAAACAAGCACCTGGGCAGGGATGCTCTCAGACACCACTTCATTTTCTGCTGTCACCTCCTTACAACTGTACTAAAGCTGCAAGGAAAAAGGTACAAGATGAGCACCCACCAGCAACCCCTGCAGACACCAGAGGAAATGGCTTACACAGAGACAACCCAGGCCTTGAAGTAAAGCTTTAGTACCACAGCTCATTACAAAAATTAAACTCCTTTATTTGGCAAATTAGAAAAAACTCAAGGCTGGCAGGTCCTGCACTTCATTTCCCAGGAGATGGGCTGGGACAGCTCAGCTGGATTGCAGGGAGGTGACCAATGGTGCTTCCTGGACTGGACACTAGGACTCCCACCAGACTGGGCACACTGGATTGTCAGATTTTCCCAGTTCTTGCTTCAGGACCTTCATACCTGGACTGTCATCCTGCAAGGTGGCACCTCAAGTGCTCCCCTCGCTTCACAGGAGGCCCGAAGTGGAGGACACCTATAAAATTCCATTAAACGAAGCAACACAAGCCCCTGGGCAGGAGACTCACCGGCACTGCAGGGAACCCTGCCTGGGGCTCATCCTCATCAGAACCACTGCTGAGCAGCCTCCCCAAAGCCTTGCCCTGCCCTGGCACCCAGGGATCAGCAGGACAGAGCCCATCACTGTATGTCCAGGTGGAAGCTGGGAGCTGGAGGCTTCTCCTCATGCACTGGCGGCGGTTTGGGCTTGGACAGAGACGGTTTGTGGCACATGGAGTCTGTCAGGGGAGGGTAGTACTGCCTGTAGCACAGGTACGCAAGCACCAAGCCCATCATGGAGCCAACCAACACATCTGTGGGCAAGACCAGAGGAGAGTTAACGACCCTTCACCCTCCCAAGCCTCCCTGATGATGGAATTCTCCAGCAGCAGCTTTTCAGCTGGACCTCCAGCCTGACCCTCGGCTGTAAAACCAAGCTTGTATATATTTCAAAAACCCAGAGAAAGGCATCAGCGCCCTGCAGGAGGCACCAGAATTACCACCAGAGGAGCAAGCAAACCCCCAGGTTGCTGTTGCGGGCCCTGAACAGCCCTGTGGCACCACGGCCCCACCCGCTGAGCCCCGTCCGGGTGCGCGGGCGGGCACGGACCCACCTTGCCAGTGGTGTTTGTAGTCGCAGGTGCGGGACACGGCGATGAGGGTGGCGAGGAAGAGCGGGAGGAGGAAGGCGCAGAGGCGCAGGGCCCGGCCCCCCCGGCCCGGAGTGAAGCTGTGCAGCTTCCCCGCCAGGTAGAAGGCGGAGAAGGCGAGACCAGCGAAGGCGACTGGAAGAGAACAGAACAGCATCGGCTCAGAAGAGCTCCGGGCTCTGCAGAGGGCCCTCAGTCAGACCCTCACCCTGTGGTGGAAGGGCTGCAAGGGGAGTCTCTCCTGCCCCTGTGAGCCAAGGGAAGCACCAGCTTGGGAGTGGTGACGGATCACAGAAGCTGGTACCCAGGGTTACAGACAGCTTCTGACCACATTTCTCACCCCACTGCTTTGCAGAGGGAAACCTGAGGCCCCTGACGAGGCCAGTGAATGCAGCCAAAGCAAACCCAAGCTGCCCTCCCCACGGCTCCTGCTCTCCACAGCTCGCTGCCCAGGGCTGCAGCAGGAAGGGGACGTGGAGCACTCACAGGACGCGTGTCCGCTGGGGAAGCTCTTGCGTCCCTCGGTCACTCTGCGGGAGTCCCCCGTGCACACCAGCTCCGCGTTGGCTCGGCCGTCCGGGAAGCAGCGGTAGAAGAAGTCGGGCCGTGGCCTGGGGCAGAGATGTGAAGCACAAAGCACACACAGCCATTGGTGTGGGCCCCCATGGAGCACCCACATCCCCATGCCAATGCAATCCTGCCCGGCACAGGTCTGAACGAGCCCCTCTGAGCGATGGCCAGAGACAGCAGGTCCCCACCAGTGTTTGTTCTAATACTGAATTGTCTTTACAGCCAGAAAAACCCACATCCTTTCCAGTGTGTCACACTGAGCTCCTAGCCCTGCTCTGGCTTTTGCAGCTCTGCCCTCAGCACAGATCTGCCTCCCCTCCCCTCCCTGCACGGCACTGCTGGGAACCAGCCGGTCTCTCACCTCCCCACGACGAGCTTCAGGGCATTGGTAAAAAGCCCATTCAGGGCGAGAGCAAGGCTGGCAGCTGGGAGAGAGCAGAGGGGTCACATGAGCATCATCCCCACCCGAAAGTGCAGCTTCGAGGCACGTTCAGGCACGGGCAGGGCTCAACCTGCCGCCCTCTGGGACGAGGAGGAGCTCACCAAGGCAGGCTTCCCGCGTGTCCTCGCGGTCGGCGCTCATGAACAGCCTCGCCAGCACGATGAGCAGCAAGGGAGACAGAAACGCAATGAACTGCACAAAACAACAAGATTTTTAGGTGCCAGTGAAACAGCTTTAAGCTCTCACAGAAAACCACAGCAGCTGTGCTCAAGAAGACTTCCCCCCCCAAAGCCGAGCAGAAACCGTGCTCTCCGAAGGGCACTTCCATCAGAAGCACAAACCCATCCCAGCTGGATTTGCAGCAGGCCCCGATCAGCCCAGCATGTCCTCGGGTGCTCAGACAGCTCCTCTGGCTGGTTATTGGGGGTGTCCCCAGCCACAGCACCTCAGTTCTCCCCTCCCTGCCAGCCCCAGCATTAGTGCCCTGTCAGCAGCACCCTCGCTCTGTCAGCAAAACCACTGAGCTGCTGACTCAGTTATCACCATTCCCATCTCAGCCCGACTGTGCCGGGGGATTTCACCCCGGGGCACCCACGGCGTGGCTGCCAGGCTGCCAAGGAGCTGCTCCCACCTGAGTTCTGGCATATGTTGTGCTTTACGCCACCAGTTCCAAATGCTACCCCGAGGTTTTGTCCTTAATGTTCAGTGCCCACCTCTTGCAGAAAATCCCAAGTGCCATTTGCCAGGAAAAGCAGGAGCTTGCCCAACCCAGGAGCCACAGCCCCTGACCTCACACCTGCTCCAGAGGGAGCCAACCCCTCTGACACGCTGCTGGTCTCCTCAAGTCCTATACGGGGTTATGTCAAACCCTTTTCACAGAGCCTGGAGCCCTCGGGAAAACATTTCACAATAAAATGATAATAAACTCTGCTAAAAATAGCTGCTTTCAAGGAAAACGTTCCCTGATAGCGAGAGCTATGCTATCTTTGTGCTCCTGGGAATTTGGACGTGGAACGAGATTACGAACAACAGTGCAAAGTCCACACTAGTTTATAAACTTCAAATCCCAAAGACAAGCCTGGATGGTAAAGCCTGAAAATGTGATAAAAGTTACTGTAAGTCTTATCTAGTTTGTATTAATCTCACAGGATGGGCTGGAAGGTACCACTGGGGGCCAACCTGTCTAACCCCTCTGCTCAGGGTCCTCAGAGAATGTCGCTCAGGATTGTGTCCAGGTGGATTTTGAGTGTCTCCAGGGAATGAGACTCCCCCTTCTCTAAGAAGCCTGTGCCAGTGCTCAGTCACCCACACAGGAAAGTTCTTTCTTGTGTTCAGGTGGAAATTCCTGTGTTTCAGTTCGTGCCTCATCCTCCACAGAGCAGAGCCCTGCTCCATCCTCCCAACCCCTCCCTTCAGCTATTTATCCACATGGATACAATATCCTGCCCTTTCAGCAACCTGCACTAGGAGCTCCAGGTATTGCAGTACAAGCCTTCAGCCAGCAGCTTTGCTTTAACAGGAGAGCTTATAATTAGAGAAAAAACAAAGTAAATGCAGGAAACTGGCACGGGCTGCCCAGAGAAGCTGTGATGCCCCATCCCTGGAACTGTTCACAGCCAGGTTGGGTGGGGCTTGGAGAAACCTCGGCTGGTGGAAGGGGGGCATCCCCCATGGTGGGGGGGGACACGACAAGATGATCTTTACGGTCCCTTCCAACCCCAAACACCCCATAAACTTACAAACATGAGGGCGGTGGGAACGTGGTCCACCTCAACGTAGGGGTTTTTATAGAGCCACATCTCCTCGGGCTGCACCACGCGCTGGAAGGGCGGCAGGAACTCCATGATCCTGGAACGAGACAAGGCAAATGAGCGCTGGGGCGGGCACGGGGGGGTCGGGGCGGGGGTCCCGCACTCACCCGAAGGTGGCGAGGAGCAGGGCCCGCAGCGCGGTCTCGGCCGCCAGCTCCGCTCGCCGCATGGCCACTGCCCGCCCGACGAGCCACCGCCTCCGGGGCGGAGCGAGCGCAGCCTCCGCTCCCTTCCCGGAGGAGGAACCGCGGAGCCGGGAGTCCCGTTATCCATCCCCCCACCCCATACCCCCCCCGCCGCGAGACGGAACTGAGTCATCTCATCGTTGGAACATTCAGAACGATTTATTGAAGTTAACCTCAAGCAAAAATTTTCAGATCAGTGGAATGTCATTAAAAACCTTTCCAAAGGAATCCTCACGGAAAAGCAAAAAAAAAACAAAAACAAAAACCGAAAACAAAACCAAAACGAAACAAAAGAAACAAACAAACAAAAAAAAACAAACCAAAAAAACCACATCTGAATTCCAGAGTATTTGTCAAATAAAATAAAAAAAGGCAACATCTCAGTAAATAGAATGTACAAAAATTATATGTTCTACCATCACACACAGTCAGTAAGAAGCTAAAATATTACAGGCAAGTCTCGATACGCTCTACCTAGAGGACAGGAGCTATCTATGTACAGGGAACCAGCTTTACAGGCTTCACACTATGCAAGAGGACAGAGGCCAACACAAACCCCCCAAAATATCGGATATCTCAAAGTCTATGCGGCAACATCAAGTCATGATACAGTAATGCCCCGTGGGATCGGACACTCCTCCTTAGTGTCAGGGCTGCGTCAGCGTCCAAAAACTCCTCCAGACCGACTTCGGTGAATATCGATGCTTTGCTAGTAAAGACTCGAGTGATTTCGTTAAAATAACATTTCACAGAATCTACAAAGTTTGTTACAGATAAACAAAGTCTACAGAAATAACAACTCTACAAAGGTCCATCTTACAGAGCACGTGGGGATGGAGGCGGATCCGCAGGGATCTGTGTTTGTGCAACATCACTCGCGTGGAGACAAACGGGTTGGGGTCCTCACAGCACCCCAAATGCAAATCCCCCCCACCCCCTGGATCAAACGTGATCACCCCGGGGGCTGTGGCAACACCACCGGCTCCTTGGAAAAGTGACACAGACAGATACAGCTCCACCTGGGAACAGGGAACGTGGGGGGTCTTCCAGTCTGTTTATGACCCAACACCAGTGAGAACTGCTTGGTGGGGGCCTCTGAGGGACCCCCACTCCGTTGGGATCTCCGGAGGGGACCCCACTCCGTTGGGATCTCCGGAGGGGACCCCACTCCGTTGGGATCTCCGGAGGGGACCCCACCCCGTTGGGATCTCCGGAGGGGACCCCACTTGTTGGGATCTCCGGAGGGGACCCCACTCCGTTGGGATCTCCGGAGGGGACCCCACTCCGTTGGGATCTCCGGAGGGGACCCCACTCCGTTGGGATCTCCGGAGGGGACCCCACTCCGTTGGGATCTCCGGAGGGGACCCCACTCCGTTGGGATCTCCGGAGGGGACCCCACTCCGTTGGGATCTCCGGAGGGGACCCCACCCCGTTGGGATCTCCGGAGGGGACCCCAGGCAGCCGCCTGGCCCCCAGAGCTGGCGGTGGCATGGGGAGGGCACAGCCCCAGGGAACAGGGAGTGGTGAATGGCTTTGGCAAATTAGTACATTTTCCCTTTTTGATTCACATTAATCACAGAAATCCCCTACACAAAGCCCAGTCCCAGCTCCCCACCTCCCGCTCCAGAACAACGAGACCCCTCCCAGGGGAACAGGGACCTGAGCTGCTCACTCAGGAATACAGTATCACAGGGAACAGCTTTGCTTTTCTTCGTTTTTCCTCAGAACAACACTGGGAACACATCCAGCGTGTAGGAGTGTATTGTAAGTGCAAAATGTTTTTGCTACACAAAGAGAAGTGGCGGGGAAAGCTGATGGGAATGGGAAGCAAAGGGACAGCATCGCTCCAAGGTCGCCGTCTCCCACGCAACACCTGGTGAACACACACCTCCGAGACAGCTTCCAAACCCTCCCTTGCCGTGGACCCACTGCACAGCGGGAGCAGGAAGGAACTTGGGGGGAAGTCAAGGACATTTTCAATGCAGTTATACAAAAAATTATGTATAAATAAAAAAAAAAAAGCTGTAAAAGGAACCGCAGAGCTTCAAGTACATTAAACCCTGAATTCATGAGGCAGAGGTTTCCATGTTAAAGTGACTTCTCCGTACCAGCGTCGGACACCCCCATCCCACCCTCCCCCCTCCCCGCCCACATAATTCTGTAAAGTTTCAATATATACAGATTTTATGCTCATTGATAATTATGTTTAGTAATTGTGTCTTTCCCACTCTATCCTGAAATTAAGATACAAGAAGTTGGGGTTTTTTTATAAGAAAGGCCAAAAATCCACGTTCCAGCCCTATTACTCCATTTGAACAGATTCTCCAAGACCATGTGGTGACCAGAGAAGGTGATTTGCCCACAAAATTGCCTTCCTGAGCTGCAAATGCCTTCAACAGTCTACAGACAGGACAAGTCTACACAATAATCCGACAGCTACAACAGCAAATGCTTGCACTGTGTGTTCAGGAGTGATGGAACCAGCCTCTGCACCACTGGAATCACAAAATCATGGAATTCTACCTTCTAGACTCATCTGGCCAAGGGCTGCAGGACATCTGGGGCTGTGCTCAGGAGCAGCTGCAGAGGAAAAGCTCCAGTAAAGCACAGACTCCATCACCTGGGCAGAGCAGCTCAGGCACTGCCCAGGTGCCACAGCTGGAGGCAGGGGGTCACCAGAAGTGTGGGGCCCACCCCAAAAATTCAACACAAAACTATGGGAAAAGTGTGCCAGTGTGTTCCCATGAAGGAACAACTGACAGGCTGGAACAGCACGTTGCAGCTCTCCACCAAAATCACCAGTTCTGTGGATCTCCTCCAGGCCTCAGCATGAAGCGACCAAACTATCCAAGATTCCTTACTTTGGAGCCCACACAAATTAATTCAGCAGCTGCCTTCCCCTCTGCTGAAGCCACTTCATCAGAACAGCTGTGCAATTTTCTCCTTACAAAGGAATTGCACTAATGAATAGCATTCTGGTTACTCAGTCTGCAAAGACGTGGTTAAAATATGCATTTTAACATCTGAGTCTGGCACTCAGAACAGCCCCTCCAGTCACCAAGATACTCTGAATTGGCATCTTCTCATCTCACAATGTTAAAGCCTTTTGAAATTCACCTTCTCTTCAGTTCAGTGTTTTGTTCACAAACTGCACAACCTCACAAACCATCTCCTGTTTTCCCTTCCGAGTTCAAGGCCAGCTGTTGGCTGTTATTAATCATTTTTTTTGGTGGAAAAAAGAAGCACCTGTAAGAAGTTTGAACACAAAGCAAACCAAGACATCGAGTGGGGTGGCACAGGAGGAGCAGCAGCCTCAGTCACAGCATTTGACAAGTTTTAAGCCTTCTGTGGCCCTCCCCTGTCCTGTGACTCTCAGTGCTCCAGCACAGGAGCCAAGCTGGGCACTGATGGTCCTGCTCAACACTCCCGAGGTGTCCTGGTGCTGCCACACCACTTCCTTCTGCTCAGCAAGTCACCATGGACACAGAATGAAGGGAGCAGGTTGGTGCCCTCACATGGCAGGGTGATATTAACAATATATCATATATATATTATATATATTTTAGATATAATATATATATAATGTATCGCTGATACCTGCAACATCAGAATGCTCTGACTTCCCAGGAGAAAACCACTGAACTTCATCAAGCCTAATATATAAAGTGGACACCTCGGGCCCCACGAATGCTGTAGCAAGAGCCGTGTTTGGAATTTCTGAGAAGGTTAAACATCCTCAGCAAGGAGCTTAAAAAGAGACATTTCTCACACAAAATGCTCAGAAAAATAAAATCCTTTTTTGTAAAAAATACCAAAATCCAGCACTGCTTTCCAGCAGGGTTAGTGTCAGACCCCCACCAGAGCACAGCCCAGGGCATGAAGTGCTTTAGAGGTCCCAGCAGCTGCTGCCCCAGGGCTGCCCCAGACACCCACAGGTTCTGCCTCCCAAGGGTGTCAGAGCTGAGCCCACGGCACAGCAGCTGCTCAGGGACTGTAGTGTATCCTGTCATTCTACAATTGCACACACACACACAAAAAATAAAAAACAACTTTCCCCCGTACATGAATTTGAGGATGAGGAGGACACTGGGCAGAGGCAAGGCGTGTTCTAAATCCCACATGGACTTTTTCAGCCCATTTCCTCGATCTGAGAATTCCCCATGTTCCCGCAGGTTTGTGTAAGCAGTTTTCCAGAGGCAAGGTTCTTAGTTCCAAGGCTGAATTCAGCCAGATGCCAGCAACACTTGATTATTTTCAATACCCACAAGCAAAGGCTGGCAGGGAACAGCTTTTATCAGCACACAAGTCAGAAGCACTCGCTGCACTGGGGCAGGGGTGACACACAGTGCGTGGTGAGATCATGGGCTGGGGGAAGAGGGTCACCAAAACTAACTCCAGCCTGGGGACACCAGTGCCCCATGGCTCCTTGCACAAACAAACGGAGGAAAATAGGTTTTCTAAAGAAAATCTGGAGCAGGAACCGACCTAAGCCACTTCCAAAGCCTCGCTGAAGGAGTCTGTCTCTCTGATTAACAGAGGAAATCCAAGAGAGAACCATCTCCTGAGGCTCCAGCTGGCTGCTGGGATACGGCCCATTACCCAGGCACAAAATACCCTGTTCATCAAGGAAGTGCTGAGATGTTCCTCAGCTCCACTAACAATGAAAATTAAAGTTAGAAGATTCCTCTCAGCAAAAAAAAATAAAACCTAAACGTTCAATCAAAACCAACACGCACACGGGTCGGGTCCCTCATGTGCCCAAGTCTTCCCTGAAGCCACGGGGAGCCTGAGAAGGCAGCACTGAAGAATCACACTCAATACCAGTGGCAGATGACAAACTCACCAGCGGGACTAACCAGTTCTGAGACTGGGAGCCTCTCCTGCCTGGGAATGGTTCCCAAACTGGGCGGGATAAAGAAAGAAACGACCACTGTGCAACTGAACTCTGAATTTTCACCTATCTGCAAACACCCATTACAGCTCTGGAGCAAGGAACCATCACTTCTTCCCTCCTTAAACACTGCCAGACCTTGTGTTACAAGCACTTCCAAGAAGTCACACACCTGATTTCTCACAGGAAAAGCTTCACAATAATATTCATAAGTTAATACGAGAGACAACCTACCTTCTCCAATGCCTTTAAACAATAAGTACTGGAACAGAGGCATTTCAGAGTCACCTGGTCTGACACCCACACCTGTCTGTTTGGCATCTCAGCGTTACAGAGGGGGGAAACTTTGCTCTTTCCATAAACTAGACACAAAAGTTACATTGGCTTCTCTGTTTTGTTTTCAAAGACACGTTGACTGATCAAAGCCAGATCTTCAACACCCTTTCAAAATTAAATAAATAAATATGTTGCTATGCTTTGCTTTCTACACTCAAAGAACATTATTTTAAACAGAATATTCTTTTCACTGTCAAAAGGTCTACGGTTTTCTTCGAAGGCCAAGACGTTCCTGGTTTCCAACAGTAAGAGCTGCTGTAGCACATTCAAGGGTAAAAGAAAGACCAAACAATAAAACCCAAACACCACTGCCTGGTCCTGCTCGCTCAGGTCAATGGTCCCGTCCCAGCTCACACGCGACGGCTCCGAGGACAGACTGAGCGTGGCATCGCAGTCTCTCCGAGTTCGTCGCCTGTTGCCCCTCTTCTCCCCTCCCGCGTTTGTCTTTAACCAAATTCACTCCTTTGCCTCTTCCACAGCATTCTGTGCTTCCAATTTGCACTTGATCTTGCTCCAGTACTCGGGTGCCACAGGAGATTTGGGGTCGTGTGCGGAGCAGCAGAGGCGGCCGTCCAGCGCCGACGGCACCAGGGCTCCCTTCTCGTGATCCTTACAGAAGGAATGGGGGCAAAACTCACAGAAGGAAACAGCAGGATTGCTACAGACGTCGCACTGATGCCATGGACATTCCCACTTTCCTGGGGATGGGAGGAGAGAGAGACACGAAGCTGGAATTAGTGCATTTTGGGGACAACACCGGCCTTTAACCCTCACTCCATACTGGAATTGCTCAGATGAATGCAAAGAAAAATCAGCTCTTAAGGTGGTTGCTACTTCTTCTCACTGACAAGAATGTGACTAGATACGGTTTGTTTTGCATTTTTTAGGCCTCTCTTGGCACAAAACATTGCTGCATGCATAACCAGAGCTTAAAACAGTAAGAACTACCCCCTCTGACACCAAGGCACCAAATATCCCTGCAAGATGGAGTTTGTTTTATACATTTTCCTGATTTGTGAGCATCTCTCATTGCCCTGGACACTGCCCTGCTCAGAGGGTACCTCCAAAGGAAGCTTTAGTTATGTTGGCTTTGTGAGTGTTTGAACTGTCATTTGATTTGTGCTTGGTCACCCTGGGACACCAAGATGATGCTTGTGTTCTAGTCAAAGTAAGAGGAGGAAACTGGATCCAAGAAAGAGATGCAACAAGAACAACATCAGAAAGGATGACAAAGCCTCTGCCCATCAGTTCTATTTAGGAACAGTCACCTGCTGTACTGCTAAAAGTGAGTGGTATTGCAAAAGCAAATATGCTGGCCTTCATGCAAATAAACACTGAATTTCAGCTCAAACATTTGTCTTGCAGCAAGAAGGAAAAGAAGAACAGGAGCCACACAACTGCTCTTACCAAAAGGTGGTTGAGTCAGGTTAAGGCATAGGAGGTGGTACGCTTTGGGACAGTCCTTCTTATCACACATGACCAGCTCTCCCCCATCTCCACACTGGAAACAGTTGTCTTCGTGCATCTGCTTCTGTTCTGTTTTTATTTTCCGTTTCTTCTGCTTTAACTTTGCATTCTTCACCTTCTCTTCATTTGCTGTTGCAAACGCTGTCTAACAAGGACAAAATCACAGCACACGGTCACTTAGAAACCCCTGGCATTAAAATCTACTTTGGGTTATTATTTGCATGAATTCTGCTTAAATTAGATCCACTCAAAAAAGTTGTTAAGCTGTAAAGCCAGAAGTGCCCATCCAGATGTTTCTGAATTAACAGTCTGGTAAATTAACACCCTCCCCCCAGACACAACAGCACTGCAGGGCACACTGTAAAATCCTTAGGGACTTCCAAGGGTGGAAAGTACTGCATAGGTTAAAGAGTTAAATAAATCAACCCCCTCTCTTTGCCCTAGGAAGTTTCCAGATCTGGGAGGAGAAGCTTCACTGTTCCTCCAGGTACCTTGGGCCGCACTCCCAGGAAGCCGCTGCAGTTCTCTGCTCCGCAGTGACACTCGGTCCTGCCATTGCCCAGGCAATCCAGGTTGTAATTGAATGTTAACTCCATTCCTGCAAGTCAGAGAAAACCAAGTCACCCACACGGCCACTGAGGAACAACAGGCCTGTGACAGTGACAATTTATCAGTGTTTGTAACCGTCAGACCCCTGCTAAAACTGGAACCTAAATATTGTCTCCACTCCGACGAATGACAAATTTCCTAAACACGCCACTGGTATCAAGTAACTTTAAAGAAAAAGAACATGATTCCAAGTGAGGAACTTGGCCATCGCAAGACAAAAGCAAACATGCCAAACAGTGCCATCCTTTTACCTGCAGGGATGTCACAAAGAGCAAACAGTCCAACTCTAATGTCACCATTCACTGTCCACTTCTGTGTTTCACAGTTTGGGTTACAACTATGGTTCATAAAACGGGAGTAGTTCCCCTTTGGGCCAGCATCTATTATTCGGTCCTTCAAGGAAAAAGACAAAGACGTGTTCAGTACTTACAAAGGAAACAAGGTTTCCCGCTGACCAGTGACAGTTTATATGGAACAATAAATAATATTCACCTTGGTCACAGTCAACATATAAAAATTGGTGACGCTGTTCTCGTGGGCACGTTTGATCCGCAGCCGGCACTCCTCCTCGTCAATGAGCTCCCCAACATACTCATTCACAAATTCACCCTGCAGAGGGAAGGAGAACAAACATAAGAAACCCATGCACCCTACTCATGAGAAAAGTATTTCCTATAAAAACCACTCTAATCATCACAAAAAGTGTTTAATGGTCTCATAGGCACAATTGGAATATGTGCACCAGGTACTTGCTGTCCAAGCAATAAACCCCCTCAGAATAAAAGGCAGCAGAGCCCAAGCCTGTTCCTGCACTCACTGACAAGACAGTCATCAGTTCTCTAAAATCCTTACAACTTTCCTGTTTTCCTTTAAAAAGGACAATGTGACAATATTAATGGACTCCTCAGGAATGGAAACTGTTACAATAATTATTTTCATTACATACTTCACTTTCATGAAATACAGATTTCAAAAATCGTAAGTTTCATAAAATGAATGGCTAAAATTCACATTTAAAAGTAGCCCTACAAGCCCACAGGTGTTCTGAGGGAACTCGGAAGAGCTGGGACGTGACTGACACCGTGACACAAGGAGTCAATGTCGAGCCCTGGGCATCACCGTGCAGCCAGGCTAAAAGGTTAAAACACTCACAGTGCACTCGCTGGAGGTGCAGAACGCCATGTTTTCACCCAGCCCCACCCTGAGATGGCTGTGACAGCCTTTGTGCTGGGTCACTGTACCTTTTTAATGCTCCTTTTGGTCCTGAGGCCCCAGCCGCGGCGCTCGGTTTTGATGATCTCGGCGTCGGGGTAGAGCCTCTTGGTGAAGCACTGGTTCTGGCAGCGCTCCCCGGCCGGGCACACCTGGGGGTGGCACTCGTACTGCAGCATCCTGTTCAGGCACTCCGACTCCAGCCCACACGGGTTCTCGTCCGAGGGCTTGCAGTTACACCGGGGGATCTCCGACAGGTCGGCCACCTGGATCTGAACCTTCCCTATCACCTTGTTGGACTGGGGAACAAAGGAGGAGAAGAACAGAGGGTGAAGACAATGCACAAGGAACAAAGAGCCAATAACTGACATGAGAAGGCAAGAAAATAATGATTCCATCCTGTGTTTTAATGGCACTGTAAGACAGAACAAAGTATTGGTGAAAAGAACAGCAAAACGATCTGTGTGAATTTCTTTAAGCTTCAATTGTTGCAAGCACTGGTTTAACTCAGAATCATGGAATCATAGAATGGTTTGGGTTGGAAGGGACCTTAAAGTTCATCCCATTCCAACCTCCTGCCATGGGCAGGGACACCTTCCACTAGACCAGGCTGCTCCAAGCCCTGCCCAACCTGGCCTTAGACACTGCCAGGGATGGGGCAGCCAAAACTTCTCTGGGCATACTTACTCATGCATAGGTTAACTTACTCATACATAGGTTAAAAATAGAAAAGAAAGAAGCCAACTCACTTTAATGTGTTTATAGGGCGGAGGTTTCCTTGAATTCCTTTCAATTTCCAATGCCTCTTTGCTTTCTCTTTGTGCTTTCAGCTCCTGGAAGCGCTTTGCTGCTTCTTCAAGTGCTGTGCAGGGAGTTCAGAACAGAGAGCAATTAGCCCCAGCTGCTGCTAATCAAACATGTACATGTATCTATTTAGATTTATTTTTTTTTTTTTAATGCTAGGAATAGAACTGTATTAACAAAAAGACAAGCTAAAAATGAGTTATTGCTCTTTATCATGAATCTATCGTCAGGTACTTTCAGCAGGTACCGAGATACTGAACAATGATCCCATGCAGCAGAGCCCAAGCTCCATCTTAACATTTCCCAGTTTGTGGAAGAACTGAACTGGCCCACAACAACACACAATGAGTAGGCACTTAAAGAAACACATTTTTATCTGCAGTCAAGGGATCGACACAATGCTTGGATTTCACGTGAACACAGAACACTAGTCACATAATAATCCCATGCAGGTTAAGTGGTGATGGAGACACAAACACGTGGAATTTTTGTCATAAACCACTATAAACTTTGTTTGATTTTACCTTTCTTGAAGGTCTTGTTAATACTAGTTTGCCCCTCAGCAAAGCTTTTATCTCCTTCAACATAAGGGAAAACTCTGCCCTGGTGTACCCAATAGTAGTCATGTGAACCAAAGAAAAATACTGGGAAGTCCCCGATATCATGTTTGAGGCCCTGTATGTTGAGAGGCACAGACCTGGGATTGCAGATCTCTGCTGGCCACCACCTGCAGAGGAGGAGAAAAAAGAACAATATAAGTTCCCTGAACCAGAGCTTCCCACCTTCCCTAATGGGACTGAGAAGTAAAAGCCAGTTTTCCTTTCATAAGGAAATGAACTCCTTCCTCAGCCACAGCTCCCTCTGGCAACACCCTGGGAAGCTCCATGCAAAAACACAAGCAAAGTTCTTGCTCCAAATTTTGGAAAAGCATCCGTGGCCTGAGAGTGGGTTCCTAGGATACCCTTGTAAACACCTGTATTGCTGTAGGTGAGCAAAGCAAACACCAGCAAGGACTCCAAGCCAGCCCCTGGTGTTCTGTGTCGTGATCACACTCTGCAGAGCAAAGGGAAGTGCAGTCCCGTGTCCATCCCTGCCTGGGAACAGCAGGAGAATCGCATTTCAAGGGTGACATCCATGTCTGACACACAGCAGATGAATTATTGTATTTCCAGTACCTGTTCACAACAACTGAGCTGCTTCATTTCCTGCAATTCCAGAGTACATTAAAACCCCCACAGCATTAAAACCCCCTCGGTGAACTTGCCTGTAATTCCCAAGCTTGACCCAAACGATCTGCTTGTACCGCAGCTTCTTCCCAGCTTTACAGTCATTGCAATTCCAGCATCCCTCAGGCATTTCTATGCTGAGACACTCGGGGTGGAAGGAAGCTGGGCAGGACTCACAGCACAACAGTTTGCCACCTTGAAACAAAGAAGCCCTGCTTGGTTTGTAGAAGTCAGGATTTGCTCCCCCGGTGCACAGCAATCGCCACTCACTTTAAACCATCCGCTCTACATTCCCACTGCCCCACAGAAAAATGGCAAAAGAGAGGGATCGAGTCAAACTTAACAATGCTGGTTAAAAAAAGGACTGCAGTGCTTCATCTAAAGGCAAGTCGTGACTCTTAAGTGCATCAGACACACAAAACAGCAGCTGAGGATTCCGACACGAGGTGAGCTGGCAGGAGGAGCACCATCCCTGAGGGAAGCACTGCAGCTGAGAGCAGTGCTGCCAGCTTTTATCCCTTTGCTGGTGGCCAAAACAACGACAACCCCCCACGGTTTTAAGGAATCCTTTTTCAATCAACATTGTTCTGACCGAATCCCCAGCAATCATTAGTGAGTACCAACCCCACAGCCTATAGGTTGATCAATGCTTTTCTGCAGCAAGGACAGGGAAAAGAATTGTAATAAAAGTGTGTTTATTCCACAAGAAGAGGTTTACCAGGATGAGCCCAGTACATAAAGCACAATGAGACACACGAGTTGTCCCCATCCCAAAATTCCTGGTGCACAGAGGGAACCTCAGTGTGGAGATTCATGTGAATTTCTGAGGTTTACACTTATTTGGGCAAAAGTTGTTTTGCCTGTCTCACATTTTGGCAGCTGTATTAGGTGTGGAGAGCCACAGCACATCTCTAAGCCACCCTCAGCAAAGTAACTCATACAATATGACTCGATACATTACATATATTATAATATTTTATATATGTAGCTATATAAATATATCTATATACATTTTTATAGATATATGTATATTTAAAAATTAACAAGTTTTTGTGTCTACATGGAAAATCTGGGAGAGACTTGAGAGTATTCAAAGCAATTTTCAATCACAATATCAAAAGAGGTGTGAATAGTCACTTTCAAACCTTTATCAGAAAATCTTGTCCACCTATAGACTTCCCAAAATATTGTTGCATTAATTGATCGTTGCATGTCACAATGAGCATTCCTTAAACAATCCAGTTGCATGACCAACACTGTATTTCCTCTGCTAAAACCAGTAAAATCCAGCCATAAGGAGTCTCCAGAGCTCCCCAAACCCACAATGAAATTTTTGAAGTATTTTTTTGCAAATGTAATTTCAGAGGAAGTACAGACAAATTACTGAAACATTATCCGAGATGGGAAAATGTCAAGAGATGCAAAAAATCAAACAAAATCAAACACAAAACTGTCAGTGCTGAGCAAGAAAAAACCCAACATTGCTCTCGGGATGCATTAGGCAGATATGGCTCAAGCTAAGCACAGGGCTCAAAATAATTCTTGTTCTCAGGAATTACAGGACTACTGGAAGCCATCGCTCTAGAAATGCTCAGAACAACCTGCCTTGGGCTGGGGAATGGGGCACTGGCTGTGAACACTCTCAGGGAATCAAATTTCTGTGGGGAATTTGGGTGGTGGAGGTGGGACACAAGGCCCAGGGACTAGAGGGGACACACACAGGTCAAACCTCGCTGCCTTCTCCCTCTGGATGGACACAGCACCCTCCCTTGCCCAGCCCCAAACGTCCTCTCTTCTCTCAGGCTCTGCACAAGACCCGAACCAGCACATCCCCCCTCTTCTTCCACACCTCAAATCAATTTAAGAAGTGGTTTTACATCATCCAGGGAAACACTGAACTGCAACAGTATCGAGATCCATTTGCCTCCTCTTCACATTGCTGTGCAAAAGCAAACACCAGCTCCCTGAAGCTGGAACAGGCCAGGCCACATACAGAGTGACTGAACCTCTTCCAGCGAGAATTTAGTGACAGCAATTATTTTAAGCCCTTTTGTAATTAAAAAAAAAAATGAATTAAAAAAAAAAATTGCCAACATGAACACAGGCTCACAATAACCATGAGTGAAGGTCACTGAAAGCAGTCAGTGTGGGGACAAGCAGACATTTCTCTGTTGATTTAGAGAGAAAAAAATAGAAAAAGCAAAAGTAAATTAAAGAGAAAGAAACTATTTTGGTTACCTTTCTCACATTTCTTTTTGGAAGCTGACGAAGGAGGAGGAATCATAGGTAATTTCATCAACTCAGCACGATTTGACTCATTCAGTAGGTAGTGGGACTTATAGGCATAGGAACTGAACAGGGGGTCTGAATGGTCCTGCACTACCAGCCCTATACGAAACAAACAGAAAGAGATGAGTTGCAATGAAACTACCCATGATTCCATGGAGGAAAAATCAAATCAACCCAATGACCACCTCTAATGCGTATGTGGGAACGAAAAAAAGGATAAAATGAAGAAAATGGAAAGTCTGACAGAAAGTTTCTTTGCTAACAAAGAGGTTGTGTTGGAGAGACTCAACTGGAAAGTCTTGTGCTGAAACAAGGTGCTTCTAAGTTGAATTTCAGTTGTGCTTTAACCCCTCGATTGTGCATCTATAGAAAAGCACAAGAAAGGCACCAGTTCGATGTGTGGGCTCCCCTCTCCCTCCCACAAGGCAAAAGGAAGCTCCTCTGCAGAGCTGGGGGTGATGGTCAGTGCAGCAGGATCGAGCTCGGAGCTGGGGCTGCAAACAGAACACTCAGACTTCGGGTAGGAGAATTCACCATCCCTCGCTACAAACCTACCCCTGAGATCTCGGCTGGAGAGGTGTTTTGCCTCTGTAGTTGTGCTGGAAAACAACGAGGGGGGTCAGTGTTCTGCAAGGCACCAAGGGGGAAGCACAGAGGGAGGTTCTGTCCTAGCCCGTGGTGGTGAAGCTTCCTGACCCTGCCCACCCAGGGCTGCTCCAGAGCAGTCCAGCACGGTGTTCCCTGCGTGCCCCATTCCAAGCCAGGCCTGTGCATTTCTGTCCTTCTCCACCAAGAAGAGATTCTCCTGTTGCTCCAAAGAGCCCAGGTGAGAGCCCAGAGCTACGGAGCAGAAGCGTTTGGCCAGAAACTCACGGGAAGAGCAGAGCAACTGAGCCCCAAAGAAGCAGGAAGGATGAGCTACCAAGAGAGCCCCCGGTTCTTTCCCTGGGGGACACACAACTGAGGGCTGTAAAGAAGCTCTTGGAACAGGGTGGCTAAAATAGTGCTGTAAGGAGAACAGTGTCAGCCCACCTGGACACACATCCTCAAGAGGATTCCTAAAACAAGGACGACCCACACATGCAATCATGAACTGCGACGTGCTTAACGGAGGGCACCACGGGAGGCTGGATAAGAAGTCTTAAAGTATCTCATATTTCAAGTACTTCACCATAAGCAAGTTTCCATATTTTATAGATTGTCTCACATCTACATTCCTCACTTCAGTAACTGCACCTAAATCCGAAGTCCCTGGTTCTGATAGCAACTAACACTAATTAAATCCTCATTGACAAAGAGGATTTCTAAAGCATTCAGTTCCTTGTTCCTTTCTGAGTAGGTGCTCAGTGCTCCTGCCCCAGGTGCTGTTCTCAGCACTCTGGCTCCTGATTCCAGCTTGCCCTAGTGGAGACAAACCACACAAGAATGTTCTGGAAGAACAAGTAGAGAGTTGCTGTAAGACACAGAGGATTCAGGCAGCAGCAGTGGTTTGTAGCTGTTCAAGTTCTCATAAGGCTCAGGGAATACACAGGACAGGGAATTCCATCTGCCAGGGCTCAGGAGGGGAACCTCTAAGGAGGGTCTTCCAGGATATTTGGATCTTGGGTCAGCTTCAGGCACCTGGATTGGCAGCCCACAGGTTAACAAAGGACTCAAAGGAATGGATTTAGCTCCCTGGTATCTTGAGATGTGTTTGATACCACAGCTGAACGATGGTTTGAAAGTGGCAGAGAACAAAACACTGAGGATGAGACATCCCTAATCTGACACTCAAACCAGGAAGGTCCATAGAAAACTTATCTGATCCTGGAACCAGCCTGACTCCAGACAACCAAGAGAAAAACATAAAACCAAACGGCTGAAAATATTATGGAACTGCTCTACCTCCCACAGAAACTGTTTTTACTGTTTCTCCTCTGGCTCTAGGAAAAAAAGCACCTTTCCACGTAGTTTGGTTGGGGTTTTGGACATAACTATTGGTTAAACTAACAAAGTTGAAGGATGGGCATTCACTTTACTCAGAATTCCATCTGATGTGGAATGCCCCATAGCATCTCTGATGTGATTCACATTACACATATCCTGCCTAGGGGTGGCCCCAAAATGTTTAAGTAAGCCCACAAAAGGGGAAACACTGAAGCATGTTGTGAACATCCTTTTACACATTCCAAACCTCACTGTTTCACTTTGAGCTTCTAGATTTTCAAAATATTTTATTTTAAATGCGATCCTTCATGATGGCTCCCAAATTGCTTGGAAATAAGAAAAGGAAAAGAAAGGAGGTAGAAAGGAAATTATTCTGGCACCAGCTATCCTTTACCATTCAGAGGTCTGTAACTACTATTCTGCCCTTGCAAAGTCAAGGCAAACTAAATCTCCACCTGAATGAACACAAGTGAAAACAAGTGACTTCAGGATCACTTTCACCTCCTTATTAGTGACACTCAAAGCTGCTGAAGAGAACATCCAATATAAACTGCTGTGATTCTGTAGAAGGTACATATTAGCATTATTTCAACACCTAAGGATATCAGTAATTTCGAATTTTGAGACCAAAGCAACTGATGCGCCAACATTTTTTTAAGTTGTGCTCTGGCAGAACCCTGGTGACTGAAGAGCAAGTGGGGAAAAAAAGGAAAAAAGTAAAAGGAAAAAAAAAAAAAAAGAGAACTTTGGCATACAGGAAAGCCCAGCATGAAACCTGCTCATACAGTACTGCTAAAGGTTTTCTTTCAAAGTTCTCAAATGTGATGGCAGTTATAAATTAAAATGAATTTTTCTAGTTCATGAGTAAATCCTACCTTTTAGCCTTAAAATTTTAAACAGTTTTAAGTTTGTGAGTGGTGAAAGAATCCCCTTCTGCTTAATACAGTGATTAATAACCCAGCAGCCATTCTCAGTGTGCAACGGCTGGAATTGAGGAATTGGGATTCACTTTTCCCTACAGGCAAAACAAGTCAGCCCAAGTGCCTGTCACTGCTTCTGACTTTCAAATGTTATGGACAGCAAGTGGAATCTCATGAGAACTGTTGACCCAAATAAAATGAAATTAAATAAAATAAAAAATCCCAGGCAGCATTTAGCCCCAGTGAGCCTAAGGGAGGAGTTCCTCGCGAAACACTGAAATTTTTATCACTGAACTGCACAAGTGACAACAGAACCATAAAGCAGGGAAAAACCGAGCGTCTCACCTCTTGCACAAACGAAACAAAAGCCTACATTTACAGCTGATGAGGAGTGAGTCCTTTTGGAATGGTTACTACAGATGAGGATGTGGGATGACACAAACAAGCTCCCGGCGGCGATGCAGCCGTCTCCCGAGTGATAGGCCACGGGGCACCGCAAACACCTCGCCATGCGACCTGGGACAGAACACAGAGAGTCACCCGGAGCCACTGCAGCCCGGGAGCACCGCCAGGACCTCCAGTCCCACCCAGGACCAGGTCAGGACAGGGCAGAATTCCCCACAGGCAGAGGCAAGGCTGGGTCTATTCCAGTACTGGGGTAAAAAGAAACAGTTACATCGTTTGGTTGGGGTTTTTTTAATAAGTTTCACTATTAACTCTTAACTTTCACTTTAAAATTGTTAAGAAAAACTTTCGTCATTCTAGAGTCCATTTGCTTTGTTTAAATATTTTTGCTCATTCCTAAAAGGATTTTTTCCTTGAAAAATAATTGTTCTAAAGGCCACTACAAACTGTCTCTAAAAACCAACATTCCTTGGCCTCGCACTACAAACCCTTGGCTTCCTTTAAACCCAGCAGCACCAGCTGACAAGAGTGTGGATCCAGGGACACTCCACAGCAGTCTTGGGCTGCCAGCTGCTTCCCACCCAGAGAGATCTCAGTGAACTCATTGAGGAGGAAACCCTCGTTCCTTGCTGTGTTAGAGCGTGGAATTGGATCAACTGTTATTATGGTGACACAGCTGAGCCTCCTCCCTGCTTGGAGCAGCTGCCCTCACCTTTGCTGGCTTTGTGCATGTCCTTGTCCATGGAGCAGGCAGTGCAGCAGTGCTGTGGGCACCGGAACCCCCGGGACTCGAACAGGGCCGTGGCAAACTTGCGGACACAGGACTCGTGGTAGAACTTCCCGCAGGTGCTGACGGAGCAGCGCTTCACATCCTTGCCAGGGAGCTTGCAGGAAAAGCACGTGTGTTCTCCTTGGAAAAGATGGAATAAGGGAGTACAACTATAATGGCCAACTCTTTGAGGTACTGTATTGTAAAAAAATTCTGAAGCCAATAGAGTTACACTGGTGTGAGCAACACAGGTTCCTTCCCTCCCAACGGGCACACTGTGATCCACAGTAACTGTGGAGTTGCTGCTCACACTAAAGTTTCCTATTCCAAGTAAAACCCTAAGCGGTTTATTACTTTTTTCTTACGAGGTACTTGCTAAGCAGAAAATGAGAACCTGGCCTCAGAGGTTAAAAAAGTACTGGAACAACCCAAACTTACTCCCAGACCCTTGGAACACGCCACCCTGCTCTGACCAGAAAGCAGCTCCTGAGCAAAGATGGAAATCCCTCCCAGTTTTCCAGGCACTGGAACACACTCACCGTTCTTACACTCGGCGCAGATGAACTTCTCCTCGGGCACAGCCTTCAGGCCGAGGCACTCCAGGTGGAACACGCTGCAGCACTCGCCCTCGCAGGCCAGCAGCGACTCGCCGTAGCTCTCGCAGATCTGGAACAGGCAGAGAGCTCAGCAGGGAACGGGGTACCTGACACCCTGAAGTGCCAATGGCTGCCAGGTGTTAACAACAGGAACGGGCTGGAAAGCGCTCCAGAGCTACGAGAAGTCTCTGGGCTGAGGACGATCCCAGCACTCCCTGCACCTTGCCCTGGGAACAGGCACTACAGCATCCACCCACACTCCTTCCTTTTTTCAGGGAACAAGCTGCTCTTGCTCTTCATGTCCTTTACTATTGACAAGGAAACTGGCCAGAAGATTCCAGGATTTTCTCTTGGAAAATCCTCGCTCTGCCCTATCCTGAATGACCACATAAAATCTTCAGATGGAGCAGAAAATGGCATCTATTTTTTCTACAGATGCTGGCAGGTCTGGATTAGACACCACTTTCCAGCTTCTGAGCTTCCTGGCATGCAGGAGGGCTTAGGAATAATTTCATGATCACTTCATATGAATAATTTCCAGAGCATAAATCCTAAAATCCTGGATATTTTATCTGAGAGACATGGTTAGAAGACGCAGTTAAAACAAGCAGCGTAATATGAAAACAGAAAAGGGGGAATACATATTTAGTATCCATCACTTCCCAGTACCACCAGTTACCTGACAAACAGTGTCTTTTTTACTTGTGCCAGTCCCTCTCCTGGATAAGCTGGAGTCCACTGACTGTACATCCGAGGCATCGGCGTCGGCAGTGGCTGACGGGCTGTCCGAGCGCTTCCCAAAACTGCCCTACAAAGAGGGAAAGCCCACGGCACTCAAACCAGACACTTCCAAAGGACAACCACATTGGGAAAAATATTTCTGTCACTGTGGCTAAGAGGACCATCTGATACGTCAAGAGACACAGAGGTCCCGGAAAGGTGCTGAACTTCTCTGGGGTGATACAAGTGCTGCCTTCTTGATACATCTCACCCGTACAAGCAAAACACCCCGAAGAGCTCTCTTACTTTTCCAGACCCCCCTAGGATTTATACCAGACACAGCAGTCTCACAATTCCCAAAGAACCTCAAATCTTCCACAGAGCAAGCTGTGAACTAAACCAATGCTTTGCCAGGCAAAGGAGTAGGAAAACTTGTAAATAAAGACTGTATTTTTGTATCAACCCAACAGAGGGGATTAGAAGGAAACAGACCTGGCTTTATGCTTTCAGACAATAAAAGACAAAAAAAATCTGTAGAGACGTATTCACATATTCAGGGTTAATTAACTGAAGAGCCTGTTATACACTGACAGCTTAATCAGGGCCCTGTGAGAACAAACACATCTTTACCTGTAAATCATTGAGTCCCCTGGAATCAGAGTCAGACGTGTCCCTGTAGGCAGAGCTGGTCAGCTCCATGTCTGTGGAGGCACGACTCCTCTTCTTCAAGGGCTTACAGGAGTCTGAAATCTCGCTGGCACCTTAACACAACACGCTGAAATTAGTTTTAATATATGTTCTCAACTCTTTGCTTAAAAATAACAAAGGAATAAGAAAGATGAGAGCCTGGAATGCATTATTTGCCTTAATTTTCAGTTTGCAATTTTGTTACTAATTTAATTCTCCCTGAAAAGTTCATTAACTGAGAACCACCTTAGGCAGAGCTTTTGACAAACTTCTGAACATGCTGACACAGTGGAGGAAGCTGCTAAATTGTCTCTAAAAGAGGATAAATCCTCAGGTGATTTCCTCTTCATCATCCATCTTCAACTTTGGCTAAGCAAAGACTTCTAAGAAATGTCCAGAAGGATTTGGGTGCTTACAGCACATGAACAGACACCATCCCTCCCCCAGCAATGCACAAGCACCAGTAACAGAACCCCAAACACCCCCTCACCAGAGAAGCCGAGCTCAGCACCCCAATGCTCAGCCCTACAGAGCACCAACAGTGCAGCTGACACAGAACAAAGCCTCTGCCCAAGGGTGATGAGCCACCAAGTTCATTTTTGCCGGCAACTCACCTTTCTGCAATCCCGTCTTCACTGCTGCCAGTGGGACCGTTTCAACCTGTTTGAATAGGAAAACCCACAGTTAAAACCGGAGGAACGTTTCTCCCTAGGAGCAAAAAGCAAACAGGTCAGTTCAAGGGGTTAGAATTCGGGGGGGTGGGAGCTGCCATCCCCTCCTCAGCCCGAGCCTCCGTGTCCCGCTGGATTCCCTCCTGCCTAGGCCGGGGCCCGGAGCCCGGCAGCCCCAGGTCACTGGCCAGGTCCTTTCGCTCTCTCCCTTTGGGCACGAGGGTGACAGGAACGCTGCATCCGTGTCCAGCAGGCAGGAGCGGGGCCTTGGGGCAGCCAAGCCTGGTGCTCTGTTCCCCCCGGCTGTGTGAGCACACGTCCCCCTGCACGGCTGGCACCAGGACGGTGCAGGGCCGCTCCCACCAGCACTCCCTGGAGCTCCTGGAGCCCTTCCTCCCTGTCTAGAGCGCTGCACGGGCCCGGCCGGGTGCAGGGCTCTACACAGCTGGAACTCGAGGGCACAAACACTTCGACACACAACTGGACAAGTTTACAATCTCGCAAAAGCACTTCCGGCCCTCGACCCTACGGAGAAGGTTAGGAACTGTTCTGCCAACATACATGGAAGACGTGGGAATTTGGTGACTGGATAATAATTACAGAAGAAAGCTGTTGCCTAAGTCCTGTTTTTAAGGTTAAGAATTACAAGTTATTTCTTTGCAATGCGGTTACATATGCATGGAGAAACACATTTAGTAAATATTTAAGGATTATTCTATAATTTTTTTAAAAAATATTTTATTTTGTTGTACAATAGGTAAAAACATACAATAGAAGGATTTGTATAGGATACATTTTGTAATACAAATATAAAATCTAAACAATCACTTTTATTTCTCCACTAGTCACTGTAACAGTAGCATCAACATTTTGTTTTTCCCATTAATTGTACTCGTTCCAGTTATAATTTTATACCAAGTTGTTGCAGACTAATTGGGGAATCAGTTGCAAGAAAACTTGAGTTTGGGTAACAAATATTGTTGCATAATTGTAAGAAGTTAGTAAAATTATTTTCTTTTAAATATAACTTAATACATTCAAAGTTTTGCGCATTACAGTGCCCCTGGGTTTCACTTTAGTCAGATACTTCTCCTGAGAAAAGCACTTTAATTAATGTCCACAGACTGAGTTAGCCAGGTCAGAGAAGCACACGAAGCTACCTGGGATCCATGAAGTTCATCTTGTTGGTTCTTATACCTTTGTTAAATTAAGAAACATTTACAAACATAAAATAACTCCTTTGAAAGGGGGAGGCTGCAACCCCTCGTGCCAAGAAGCTCCAGGGACCACGTCAGGTGTCTCACACCCAACGTTTAAGTTGCTTTAAAGTTTCAGCAAGAAACTGTCTCGAGCTGGAGCACTCACTCCTTTGCTGCACACCAGTGCAGGAATGCTGAGGCATCAAAGGGAAAACAGCGGGGGGAAAAAAGCAGTTGGGTTCACTTTCAGTCTCTGAAGTGAAGGAAGTGCAAAACAAAGCGCAAGGGGCCAAGAATAAATTAGAGATAAAAACATTTTTCCCCTTCCCATATAAATCTTCATCCTGACTGCCCCTCTTTAAAAATTCTCACTGGGAGAAGCTAAACTATGAAACATTCATATAAAATTCTCAGCTTTCAGACAGAGAGCCCCTTGAAGAGGGAAAATCGACCATGTAAGGAGAAGAACCAACAACTTTGACAAACTTGTTAAAAAGTGTATTCAGGTTTTAATATTTCTGTCCATCCACTGCACTCTCCTACTCACTTCCATGCAGAATTTTTTATCATTTTCTTTTTTAAAGCAACAACATTTGTCTGTCTGATATCCAGATTAAAGGAATGCCCTGTACACGTTAGAGCTATTTCAGGAAGAAAAGGTATATCCAGATCTGTTTTGCTGATGTCTGCCAACATGAAAGTCTGACTATTCATCTATAAAATCATTCTTAAAGTCCATTTTCAGAAGTGGTCAGATTAGTCACTCTAACTTCATTTGAAAAACAAAACCTCAACACAAACCAGCAGCTAAATCAAGAGCCAAAGGAAGGAACCTGGTGGAAATTCCATCCAAGAGAAATCACTGAAACAAACCCATTTTGCTCAGAACAGAAATCTCAAAGGAAACATGGCAGGTTCGTTAGGAGTCATCCATCATTGCGTTCCCACTTCCATAGCCTGACTGATACTGAGAAGATGCCAGTAGCAGAGTCACAGCAATGGCATTGACAGGGGGATTTCATGGAGGATAGTCCAAACCGAAACCCGATGGGGAAAAATGGAGAAAAATAAAAAGGCACCAATATAAGCCACAACATTTATGAATACAATATATTTTAACTCTCTACATGGAGGAAGCCAACCTGCTCCTTTTTGATCTTCTTCTTTGGCACAACTTCGGTGGATTTCTCAGACTCTGAGCGGGTTCGAATCGATCTTCTCTGTTGCTTCTTTTCTACAGAACCTGAAGAAGGTAAAAAAGGTTTCCATTACATGATTCCTTGTATTTCTGAGGTACAGCAAGTGTGCAACACCAAATCAACAGGTAAAGGAATGAAACCAAGACTTTGTCCTCTTTTGAATGTTTTATTTTTAAATTCAGTTCCAAGCTGTTGGCCAGCTGGTGCTGTGGCTGCAGACACACATTCTGATTCCAGAGACAGATCAGCTTCAGAAAACAGACACCAGTAACAGAGCGGGACAAAAAGCTGGAATCCATCTTAGGGCAAACAGATTTCCACAACACACCTCTCAGGCCCAGTCTTCACTTGGTTAATTTTGAACCAAGCAGTCCATCTTTGGCGTTTTGGGAAGGTAGCCACAACCAACTCCTTCAATGAAAACAAACTAGAAATTTCAGAAGCAAAGCACAGCTTCAAGTTTTTCCCCAAAATGCCAGTTCTGTGCCCCCTCTGTGGGGCAACAGCCTCTGTCACACAGGAACTACAGCCAGCCCCCCACTGCAACACCTGCAGCCACACCAGACCTCAACGTTCACCTGAAGGCTTCGAGGCAAAGAAAAGCTCAGTACAAACAGAAGCAGTGACCACGATATGTTATTGTCGTTAACGAACGTGAAAAATGAGGTTTTTAACACGTTACCAGAGAGAACAAACTCAGATTAATGAGGATTACTGTGGTATGGAAGCAGGAGCTGCTGGGGTTTTGGCAGCTAACTCTTTGTGCTCCAGCACCTTCAGAAAGGACACAAGAACCATGCACACAACACTCAACACCACAGGCAGCTGTTGGAACAAGCACACACCTGGAGCTGAGAGAAAACTGGCACCTGAGGATTTCCAGTGAGCTGTTGGGAAGCATTATTCTTGGGTTTATGTTTGGGGGGGAGGTTCTCCTAAAGAAGACACAGCTGTGAAATACTCCATATTCTTCCAAGCAAAACTGGAAACTCTTGGGAGCAGGAATCAGCTGCGCCAGAGCTGTAAGGAGCTGTAAACCTGCCTGGTCTTGTCAGGAGATAAAGTATCTAGAGAGCTAGGCAGGCTTGAACCAGACTAAAAGAAAGCCTTGCAAAAGGACTCCAGAGAAAAGAATGAAAATTGCTCTTGATGCATGGGTTGAGCATTTTTCTCACAGCTGCATGGCTCCAGAGTAGGGCAGTAACTAAACTATCCAGTTGGAAACGTTATTGTGTTACAATAATTGTATTTCTGAGGGGATAAATTGTTTTTCTTCGAGGGAAAAAACTTTTAAAGCATACTAACTAATTAATAATAGCAATTAGCTATTAATAATTTAGAAATTAATGACTCAGGTCAACACCCTTCCTGTTTGCCCACATGTAACTTCTGGTTCCAATGAGCCCTATCCCTTCAGGGACTCCCACAGCTGCAGTGGGTCTCCACACCAGAGCTGGGAAACATCTTCTGGCACCTCAGTGTGTGGTCAAAATCCCCTGAAGCAGCTTCAGGTAAACTTGAGCGGGTGCAACCAAACAGTTCATGTAATCAAGAAGGGATTTTCTGCCTTTGCCACCTCACTGCAGCAAAGGAATTAAGATCAAGCCCTGGACCCGAGAACTCCAGAACCAGCACATCTGATGTTGGCTGACAGCAACACTGATCAGTGCAATGGGCACTTTCTCCTCCTCCCGCTCTCCAAGGATCCGGTCATCAGTTCCACAATGCTCCTGTTTTGATCCAGAGTTTCAGGACAGACGTTGGACCAGCCCTCTGCCTTGCTACAGATAACTCTAGTTCGGTGTCTGTGCAGGCCAGAGGCACTGGGGGGGCTCAGGGCTGCTCTCCCAGCAGCAGATTTCAAGCAACAGAACTATTTTCCCAGCACTGTGGAATTCTGTGCATCTAACTGAAGGCTATCAATAAGGACTCCCAGAGTCAGTCTGGGAAATACTTTACCACAAAGGGATTCTGAAGTTCCAGTGACCTCACATTTGAAAAAAGGACTTGGCAGTCATGTTCCACGAGAGGGGACCAATAACTGGACTTTGGACATGGCTTTGAGAGTGACTGTTTGGAGTGTGCACTGCAGGAAAGCTCAGGCACTTACAGGGTGTTAGCAGGTGGAGGGTCACGTATCCAAAAATCCTAAGAAAATGAAAAAGGAGAGGCTCAGAATTCTCACCCCGTGTCTGAGGAGCCTTTGGGAAGGTGAAGCCTTTAGATGCCAAGAGAGAGAAGCAGAACAGTGATGGCCTCTCCTGCTGCAAGGCAATTCAAGCAGCCACAGCAACTATAGCTGGAAAGAACCACCACTGTCAACAACAGCAGAGGAAAATCCAGTCACCCAGGAAATCTGGAGTACTCAGCCCCAAACAGTCCACAAAACAGTGCCTGTCAAAGAGCCCTGCCTAAAAACTACACACAGACAGGACCTGCAGGGTGTTTGCAGAGGACTCATGGACACAAACCACTGAGGTTTCTGACTCCAGATCTCATTTATTTCATGTTTGGAAAGGGAGGAATAACCAAACAGACGGATAGTTAAAGCAGAAGTGACACCTGGCAACATTATGAGATTCAAATAGCTCATTCCAGGCTTTCCTTTTTCAGGCCCAAGTTCCATTACTTGCTTCAGTGGTTCTTCTCCCTCGGAGCTGATACTTCAAAACTCAGTGCTTTACGATGGGGCCCCTGAGATGCCTTCAGAGGACAAGCACTGCCTCATTTGGCTGATGGAGTTAGTTGAAGCAGTTTTAAAAAAATCCCTGTCCTTGAACAAGTCACGCAGGAACTCAACAACAAAGCCTAGGGAGCCCCATCCTGAATCAGCCATTCCCTACTGAACTGTGCCACTTCCCCAGTCTCTTCCTTTGATCCCAGCTCTTGTACTTTACATTTGGTGCCACGAGCCATGGCAATACCCTGCTAACACACATCCACTGTGTTGTCTTCTAAACCAGCTTGCCATCAGCTCTGCACAGGACATCCATCCTCGAGTGTGTTGACTCAGACTGTAAGTTGCAGACACAAAGTTCAGAGGCCAAACCACCAATCCCACCCCACAGCCGTGCTGTGTGTGCTGGGCTCACCGCCTGTGCCATTAGCCATGCCCGTTACAACTACTGTGTAAACAGAAAGACATTAATAATAATTTTTAAGTGAGGAGAAAATGCTGAATTTCAAGGCTGAGGGCTCAGGTTCAGACCAGCACTCCGCAGTTTCCCTACCTGCTGACCCAGAAGTTGTCTCAGGAGAGGATGCATTTTGCACTGCTGCTTTTTCACTCCTCTGAGCTGATGAAGAATTAAGTTTCTCTTGTCCTTTGACGCTTATTTCTGTTTTGTTACCAACTCCCTTGAAAAGAAGAAAAGGAAAAGGTTGTCTTCCCCTGTGTGTTGCTACCAGGTAATAGATCTGCCCTTGAATCTCAGAACAGAAACAATCAATGCTGTCCAACCCAACACACACACAGGATAAATCTACTACGGAGTCACCTCCCTGCAGAACTTTCCACCCCTCTCGATCTCCCCTTACACACAAGGAAAAAAAAAATTCCAGTGACTTTTCTAAACATTACCTTCTCTATAGGGCTTAGGATGAAATAAACACTCTCCAGGTAGAGAGGCAGAAGGAGGAGGCAGAGAAATAGTCCTAAGCCTTTTCCTTACACTGACTGTGGGAAGCTGCTGTGCACCTGAAGGAAGCTCAGAGGCAGAACTCAATTTAAAAGTCTGTTACACAGAATGTAGTTATCACTTTTTAGTACATTATTAACAGTTTTGTCATCTTATCTGTTTCCCACAAAACCATTGATTTTAAGACTTCCAGAGAATTTCTGGATTATTTCAACTAGGAAGCTGGAGTGAAACAGCTTTAATAATTTCTGGGTGTTGCAAACAAAACTGTGACCATCTGCAAGGAGCTGCTCTGCCACCAGCAAAGCAGTTACTGCCAGAGGTGCACTGAAAGTGGGGTTCAGTGCACTGAAAGGTTCAGCTGTCACAGCTGTTAGACTTAATCTCTCCATTGAAAGGAACATGGATGGTGAAAGCTTGGTGGACACAGTTCCAGCTCCCCAGTAAGGCAGGCTTGGGATAATTCAGGAACGAAAGAGGGTCACCACACCAACCACGTACCTTGGTGGAATAAACAAACTGATCGATGAGTTTTCCATCCCCAGCAGCATTCTGAAGGGCAAAAACCTGTTCAATTTTAACAACCGGAGACATGTTACATTTTTGCAGATCCAGGTTGTGCATGGTTATTGAAGCTGGGAGGGATTTCCTAGCGGCAGCTGTTTTCCAAGCGATTTTCACGGGAGGTGCCTCCTCCTCCTCCACACTGGACTGCCTCCTCTGGCCCTGTCTCCGTGCCTCGGCGCTGGAAGGGGACGATCCTGCCACCACGTTGGCGTGTTCCGGCTGCGTGTTCAGCGCTGGCTTCGGCCGCCGGTTCTTCTTGGCCTCCGCTTTGGAGGCAGCAGTCTTTTTGGCCTTGGCCAAAGCCTCCTCTGGCTCTTGGTCTATGTAAATGAAGGTGTACTGTTCTATCCTCTCCTCCCGGGTCATCTTCAGTGCCTTCTCAGCATGGGCAATGCCAATGTCCCACTGAGCTCGCTCCCTCTGCGGCCTGGGCTTGCGGATCTTAAGGGACAAGGACAAACAGTTGATTACACTGAAGACTTTTGCCACTACAGCACTTCAAATGCAATCCTGAGGGTCTTTACAACTGCCAGGCAGCAGACTGAAGTTTGCTCTCCATTCACGGGGTATTTTTTGACAGATGGACACTGAATTCCCTGCTCAGAGTACAAGCAGACACTCAAGTTGGATCATAAGACCATCACAATTAAGTGTCTGCCCTGAGTTACGACTTCACTAAAGCCAGGCATGGGCAGTATTCAATCTATAATTCCATTATGAGACTTAGCCACTTTTTCAATCCTCCTTATTTTTCCATAAACACTCTTTTCTTTCCACATCAATATTTTGATCAGCATAAATACTGACTGAAGCAGTTCATCTACACAGTAAGTAATTCCTATAGCTAACACTTCCTTTCCAATACAACAATGGGAAAGGAACATATCTGCTAGTATTAGGGGTTGGAATAATGTCCTTAAAATGTATTTTCCAAAGAACAGGCTAATAATGAACACATAAGGTCCTGTTTCTATTTAAAATGCTAATATGGATGTAAGATTATCTCCAATGCTCCACGAGGAGCCAACAAAGCAGGTTCAGCTCTCAGCCTTTTCACATGAAAGTCGTAAGAGTATGGAAACATTTCCATGATCTTTGTGAGAAACACTCCTGGCAGTGCTAGGCAGCCAGCCCTTCCCAGGGTAAAGCACTGCAGAGTTCCAGAGCTGCAGACGACACAGGACTCCCCAGAGCCAGTGCCCCCCATACCTTCTGCTTCTCGGAGTGGTTGCTGGCTTGCTTGGCAGCCTCAGCCAGTAACTGCTCGTACTGTTTGTGCCCCTGGTACTCCCGGACGCGCTTCTCGTGCACCCAGGCCCGCTCCGGCTGGTTGCTGAAGAACTGGACGTGGTATTCCCGGGCACCTGAAAGGGAAAACACCCGTCAGCGCTTGTGTCAACACTGCTCTGCTTGTTCAGCTTGAGCTTTTCTCCCCCCCACAGTTCCACTCCTGCTGGCAGAAGTACCTGGCTGAAGTGCAGAAATCCAACGAGGCTGGATCCAGAACAGTTTAAGGTGGAAGATCAGCAAACCCTGCCCTCACTGAACACTCTCTCACTGACTTGAGAAAAGCAGAAGCACCCGTGCACAAGCCCAGTGTGCAGAGGCTCCTCTGCAGAGGTGATTTACCAGACGCTAGTTCTGGGCACGTCAGGACTGACCTGTTCAGCACACGCAGAACTAACCCCGCAAGGGCAGTGCAAAGATACTTTTAACACAGGAACAGCTACAGACACAGGACACACTACAGCAGAGACCTTCCTCCCTTACCTCTTGTATTAATTTTGGTATGCACGTCAAGCTGGGGATCACATGACACCATGCAAGGCCACCACGGGTACGTCCCCACCTTGGACCAAACCAGATCGCCAACCTGGAACTTGACGTCATGGGGGGCTTGTGTTGGAAGGGACGGCAAGAGCTGCTGGACCTGCAAGGGAAACACCAGATTAATCCACAGGAGGGGACTCAGAGCACTCAGAGATGCACACAGCACCTACTGGGACCTGGTGTTGTTCTCTCAGGTATCTCTGGGGTTCGATAATCCAACACAAGAGAAACATTTCTTAGACTCATGACAGAAAGGAGCTGCACACAGCTGGGATTTACACAACACAGGCACTGACAAACCAAGACACAAAAGAGCAGCCCCCACCACTACCCCAAAAATATCTCTGCTTCCTAAATTGGTTAAGAATGTTGCTTTTGAGATAAAATGAAGCAATAAATCCAGTACAACGAGAGATGCATTAATGCAGCAACGATTAGTAAAAGTTTCAAAGAAATGGCAACTGATTTATCACACAATTTAAGGGATCAGTGGAATAAATAGTCAAAAAATAGTAACATTCTGTAAGTTCCAAAAGTGTTAATTGGTGTATGTACTAACCGGGGCTTCCTCCAGCACGGCTTCTTCTCTTGGTCTCTCTGAGGGCGTGCTAAGCCTCTCATTTGGTCTCTAGGAAATGGGTAACAACAAAGAGAAAAGAGGAAAACAAACACAAACAAGGTAAGGGGACAGTAAAACAACACAAGATAATAGTGAAACCAGGCAGAAAAAAATTAATCACTGAGAGAAAGGCAACCATGAACCCAGAAAACATGAACATGGCGATTCCTTGTGCCCAATTCAAAACACAGTAACATCACAATCAAAAAATACCTGTTTTCCCTTACACTATTTACATTACAATCACACCTGCATACAACAATGCTCTCCTGTAACAGGTGACAGAAGAACATACGCTCAGGGACAGCAAATCCAAATAACTCTCCACCTAAAATAACACACAGCTTCAAAAAATCCCTGAGAACTACATGTGAGGATATCCACAGTAACGTGGCGAGTCCCACATAAAACACCATTTACCCTAAAGATGACAAAAGTGACACGAAGATGAAGTCATGCAGTGGAAAGCACACTGGTGGGAGGACGGACCTGAGACTGCCCCAGCCAACTCATACCAAAAACCACCAGCAGAAAACCCTGTTCCTGTCACAGCACTCTGTGTCTGGGACAGGGGTGGGTACCACGAAACATTATTGCAACACCACCTTTGGAAAGGGAAATGGAAGCCACAAGGAGGACAAAAGCAAGACCAAATGACACAAATGACTAGGAACTTGGAATCTGAGAGAAAAGGTTTTAGTTCAATCTGAGAAAGACAGCAGGCTGGAAAAGACAGAAGATTCCGTTCTTGTGATGAGCAGGTAACAGCAGCCAAACAGAGGGACAGGCACAGCTGAAGCTTCAGGAGAGAACAGGATTTCCTGGTAATAGGGGGGACAGTCTGATGTGGGGTGACAGAGTCTGGAGGAGAGGCCAGAAAGCAAGTACAGCCCAAGCATGAGGGAGATGCCACTTGGGAAGTGCCTCCTGGCAGCAGCTGCCAGTGGGACACAGCAGCTCTTCCAGTCACCTCACAGGGGCTCCAACAGCACCTCCAAGAGCAAAAAAA
Source organism: Pipra filicauda (assembly GCF_003945595.2). Classification (NCBI taxonomy): domain Eukaryota; kingdom Metazoa; phylum Chordata; class Aves; order Passeriformes; family Pipridae; genus Pipra; species Pipra filicauda. Next base: position 169,345 of record NW_024104760.1, read on the forward strand.
TCCTGTCCCACTGCAGCCACGGATGGCTCAGATTTTAAGTGGACAGTCCATTCCAAGTTTGAATGACAATGTTTATTAAGACCTTACTGAGCTTCGTTAGTCAACTATGATACTCAAACGTGGTAGATGCTCAAAATCTCGACACATCATCAACCTGGTGTCTGGGAGAGTCCAATTCCCAGGAGCAAGGTGGAACAGTTATAAACTTGTAAATACTCCTGGTGAGGGTGTGGATGTGAAACCAGCCCATCTTCCATTGAAAACATTGCCACCACTATCACTCCATCAAGCATAGGACCCGCTCTACCAGATCAGAGCCCTGATCCCTGCAGGACAGGATCTCCTCCCAAACCTCCCAAAAGCAACAGGCACCAAAGGCTTTTTACAAGAAACTCAGCTATGTTCTGTAAGAGTACAGCCCAGCCTGTGCTGGGCAATTTCTGTCCTGGCTGGATACAACTTCCCCATTCCGGGCACTCGCCAGCCTCTCTGCCACCCGTTCCTTCAAACTGGGAGAGGCAGAAACCAGCCCACAGAGCGGGCAGGAACAAGCAAGAGAAAAGGAAACAGAAGGACTGAAGTAGCTTATGAAACAGAAAGAAAAAGGAGGAGAGATCAGGGAGGTAACTCGTGTCTTTGCTTCCTGGAATCTCAGTTAACACCACCTGATGTACATCCCCTGGATGTGGACAACATGGTATAAAACCTGACAGAAACAGGAACAGACAGCAATACTGAATCTTCCCAAAGTGTGCTGAGTCAGCTGGTACTTCTCATTCCCCTGCTGTTTTAGAATACTCATTTTTACTAGGTCTGCCTATGCTACACAGCTCTTGGTTTTGTACACCACAATATTTAGAATATCTTTCAAAGATTAATTAAATGTCAAAGTGCTGAATATCCCCCAGTAACCTGACTTTCCACTGAATAATCCAGCACTATTTTGAAAGGCAATTTTAGGAACACGTGTGCTTTTGTCCCAAAGTTCCATCTTCAACACTGGCCAGAGCACTGCAAGCTCTAACCATGCTAAATCATTGAATAATATTTAGAAAATAATATATAGCCTTTTCTAACATTTATTTTTCATATGCAGTCTTTTAACCAACACTGTGCTGTCCTACAAACACAGCTCCTGGCAGCCTCATCCCGAGGATCTGAGGAGTAAGGAAAGGCTCGGGACTCAGCGTGTGCCCAGCCAGAGCCAGGAGAAACCCTGCTGGGCTCCAGCAGCACTACCAGGGGTACAGATGGCTGAAATTAGCATTCCACTTACATTTTGCTCCTCTGGTTCTAATTTTGGAATTTTGTGCGACTTGCGCTCTTCCGACCGGGAAGAGTCGTGCTTGCTACTCTTTTTCCTTTTCTCTTTCCTCCCCTCGTGTTTCGCCTTAGCGTACTCCCTCGCCTGCACTTCGTTCAACAGGTCCCCACACAGGGAGGACTCAAACAATTCCCTGCCGTTCTGGATAGTTTTGGTTATTTTGAGTTTGATCTCTGGTGAGCCAGTCTTCTTTGGAATCCCCACTTGTGGAGCCGAGGGGGGGGGCGGAGGCGGCGGCTGGGGAGGGGAAGGTTTCTCCAGAGCTTCGTGCGGCCTCGCGTTAGAGTTCTCCATCTGGTAATACTCCGGGGGGCTGAAGTTCCTGACTGCCCCAAAGCCGTTGGCCGAGCCGTTGGGATACTGAGCGTACGTCTGGTATTTGGCTTGGGGCTCGTACATGCCGATGGCCGGGGGGTACCCGTTGGTGATGGGGGGCAGCTCCTCCGCCGTGGGCGTGGGGTACTGGAAGCTTTGCTGCAGCGCCGGCTCGTACGGCGTCCGGCCCCCATCCTCAGCAATGTCACTGCTGCCATCAAAGGCCTCCTCTTGGCGGATGTTGGCGGAGTCAATGAGTTGAGGTGGTTGCTGAATTGTGTTTCCCATGATCCCTTGCATGAAAGAGAAAGAGAAATCCATTGTTCTGCTCCAGCATCCTTAGCTTTCCCTTTTTCTCATAGGGCCTAGAGGCAGGGGAAGGGAAATAAGAAGTCAGTGTAAAGTAAAAAACAATAATTAAGCAAATTAAACTGTTGATGAAAAAAGGGATCTTGAGACCAACGTCCCGCTCTCCATTCAGCAACCACCCTCACGTGGATTTAGAAGACTGGTCTTACTGAGCTTTTAAAAAGGGTTACTGACACATCTTTCACGTGACCACTTTCTTCTTTTCCAAGACATTTAATGAAATATCAGAAGATGAAATATGAGTGCTCAAAAACTGAGCCCAAGTGTCACAAAGTCAGAATGGTGCCAAAATCCCACCACTCTCTACAGCCCTCCCAGTTCTGCACTAGGAAGGGTTATTTCAACATGAAGCAGCTGGACAGCACTTTCACCCTCCAGCACACAGGAGACACAGAGCTCTCCTGACACCACAGTCACTGCAAACTGCACGAGCCAGAAACACCAACTCAAACAGAGGAACCTCTTTGCCTCCTCCCTCTCTGATTCCTTGCTAAATTCGAGGCATAAGCAGCCCTTAGGCCAGGAGGACCTGAGCCATGGGCTGCTCTGACCATGGCACAACGTAAGCAAGTGGGTCACTCCACCTCAGCTGCTGGAAAACCCCCTCATGTCCTGCAGCAGCCTCAGATGAAGCTGCCCAACCTCTTCCCTCCTCAGAAAACCAGAGCAGAGTTTGCACTCACTGGCTCTCAGCAGCTACATGAGGAGGGTTATTCACATCTCCCTCCCACTTTGTTTTAATATAAAGCACTATGTGGTTCTGAGCCTCAGCATCAACAGATCTCCAAACCCTGAGGTTACTCACGGAATGAGATTCCAGCTGAGCACTGGCACACACACCTTCAGAGTTCCAGTGCATACTGAAACACCAAAATCCGACTAAATCAAAGTTAGACTTCCAAAACTCAACTGCTGGCTCGGAGAAGGCGTTGGCATTCATCTAAAGCAGCTCGATGTTCAACAAGAAGCAACACACAGTGACCTGACCTGCAGGTAAGAAACACCTGTTTGCTTCCCACAAGGTCAGTTCAGCCCTTCCAAAGCAAACACAGCCCCATGGTATTTGTTCTGCCTGTGTGGGCACACAGGAGGGTTACTGTGCCCTGTAGGTCTGGGTTTGAAACAGCATTAACGCGTCCCACAGACACTTCTTCTAACAGGGATCTCCACAAATCCCTGCCCACGTGGAATTCTCACCCTCCCAAAGCTACGCATCTCAACACCTTAGCTAAGAGCTTTCCACACACAGGGAACTTCCCTCCTCAGAGACTGAAAAAAGCAACTGAAATTATAACAGGAACAAGAACTTGATCAGATTTGTGATGCATATTCCGGGGCCTGCACACTCAGATTAAACTGATGTTCACATTCATCTTCACTGCCCTGTGACACCAACTCGGGGCTCATCTGTCACTTCGTTTGTAATTAAGACGCTCACACCAAAGCACAATAACCAATAACAGCACAAGGCTCTGCAGCAGAATTCACTCATTGCAGGAACTTTTAAATCTCAGGGTTGTGAAAGCATCCCTTCCTCCACAGCTCTGTAGAGCAGCCACCAAACCGACACAACTGTCACTCTCAGGGGACGTGGATCTTTGGGGCAGCACGTGGGATTGCACAGCAAGGTCAAAAACCCCAAACCACGCCCGTTCTGGGAAGAGGAAGTAGAACTGTTTGTACTATTTACCACCAAATTGTTACTTTGCATTTGCCAAACCAAAGAGCAAACAGCAGATTTCCCACCGGGCTTTATTTTTAACTAAACCCGGGTTCAATCTTTTTTCGTTTCTGAATAGTTATTAAAAAATCTTGTCTTGAGAAGCTGTGACAGTGCTCCAGGCACATCCACGGCTGGCAGGGCAGAGTCCCAGCTGCCAGTGCAGCTCCCACAGGCACTGGCTGCAGAGGTGGCTGTCAATGCACTTTGTTTTGATATGTGACAAAAGTGTGGATTGAACTTCAAAACACTACTTACACCGGATTTAGGCGCTACCAGTCAAAGAATATAGCTCTGATTTTCTCCTTTTTCACTCCTTCTGGAGCTCACCTGTGTCACTCAGCCTTGGGGCCAGTCTGTGCTGCACAGCTGGGACACCCAGGCCCGAATTCGTGCCTCAGTAACTCGCTGCAGGCTGAGAACCAGGCCCACAGCTCCACTGAAGTGCTCTCAGCAGCCCCAAAGCACCCGAGGCCACTCTCCTCCCACAGCTCTGACATCACCGAGAGCTCCTTCCTGCCCAGTCTCTCCCTGTCATCACTGTTAACACACCCAGACTTTCCCACCCTCCTGCCTGCCCCAAACTCTGCTGCAGTGGATCAGTTCCCAGACGCTGCCCAGGGAAGTGGCATCTGGGCAGCGTCAGTGAGAGGACAGGCCCTGGAGCCATCCAAATAACAGCACACAGGGAGGAATCCTGAGCTACAGCACTCTCAACATCCAAACCTAAGGAAGGATTGCTTTGCATAATCCCTCCAAGCATTAATGCAGAGAACACCCCACTGTCACTGAAGAGAGCTGTCCCTGCAGCAGAGCAACGGCACCCAAACCACAGGGGAATGGGATTTCCAGCTGATCTTGCACAAAGGTGTTCCAGAATAAATTCTTCTCACTACACCAGCAATTACTCTATTAACACACAGCATCAGCCTCCTGTGAGCTGTACAATTTGGCTTCCAAACATGACCCACAACAGATATTGGACTGATACAACACTGGAGCTCGACAGATAAACAGCTCCATCACTTCCAGGTTTACAGGAAATGGACACTTCACAGCAGCTGGAAACAACATGGAATCAACAACGAAACAACTTGAAATCAACACCTTCAAAGCTGCAACTGAATTTCTTAATGAGAGAAAGAGTTTCCTCTTTAAAACTGCCTATCCCTTCCCAGGGCTGACAGGGACACAAGACTGTTTACAAACAATGAGACTACACAGGGACATTGCTTCAGTAAATATTTTCCTGTTGCTCACGTGAGAGTCACAACTCAAAGTATCAAAGGAAAAGGTAAATGACATAAAACATATAAGCAGTACAGGATAGGGCAAGTCAGCCCAGTAGAGCTCTTCCTTAAGTGAACACTGCTGGTTTCACTTCCCATTCGGAGCTTCTGAGCTCGACTGAGCAGAGCTTGAACAGTCAGTTCCACCTCCGACAGCGAGTGCTCAGTCACGGGAAGGTTTCACAGAGATTATGGATCCTCCTGGTCCACATTTTCACCAACAACTGCACTCCTCTAAAGCAAGTTTTAGCATGAGAATTTTGCAACTTTGCTCTCAGAAAACAAACCTATAGTTCTTAAACCTTGCTCTCGTGCTGCAGGAGACTAAATAACAGATTATCAAACAATTCCAGCCCCACATGATTGCAGCTTTTCTTCCTCCCAGAGAGGGAGTTCCATGGGTTTGGCTGAGGCTGGCTGTGGCCACAACAGGGAGAGACACAGCAGCTACTGATAAAAGTCCAGTACAGACATATTTTAAACCTTTTTTCACCCTTTTCTGTTGACAATCCCAACGTGGGGTTACCCAGTCACAGGGAGGTGTTTTACAGATGGCAAGTGTGTGCTGTGAGGCAGGACCTGGCCTGTCAGCTCCCTGAGGAGCTGGGAGCTCTGCTGTGAGTCAGCCCTGTGTGCTCAGAGCACTGTCACTGCCTCATCACCCTGAGCTGGGCTTTCTATCAACAGGCTCAAAAGCAGAAGTTCTTTATGTACAAATAGCAACTTAGCTCCTCTCCACACAGACCTAAATCAGAGAGAGTCAAACCTCTGCTCGCATCCTACCATCCCTCCTTACCCTCCAGATGTTCACTGCCATTTTCTGTGCTGTTTCACTCCCAACACATCCAACCTGCACTGCTGCTGGTCCCCTCAAGCACCCAGTCCATGCAGCAACTGCTCTCAGTGGCTGCTCACTGCTGCAGGTGTTTGACAGACACACAAACAGAGCTGCCTGGCTGGACAAGCCAGGCTGGGCAGGTGTTTGAAGTGATGCAATCACTCCTGCCCTCTGAAAACCTTAAGCCTGCAGTTCACACACAGCCCTGCACCTCCCTTCTCCCCAGAGCTGAGCATTCCCAGTGCTTCCAGTCACATCAAACACCACCCAGAGGGACACTGTTATCACCTGGAACAGCATCCTGGGGTGTTGGAATTGCGTGAACTGCAGACAGAAATAAACAACTGTTCCTACTGATCCCTGGGCCCAGCCTGTGCCATCTGCTTTGTCCCACTCTGCTCTGCGTGTCCTTAGCAAATCCCACAGGCAAAGCTCTATTTACACACACTAACACAGCACCAAGTTTTCACTTGCACAGGATTCCTTAACAGGAAACCTGCAGCCTGTGGATTTCTCCTGACTCCAGCTGGACTGAGCTGTCCCTCCTGGCAGACAGTGGAGGTGAATCAGAGGCCTCTTGACAAACCTTAAAGCATGAGGTGAGGCTGCTTCCCTGTGCACCTTTGTGAAGGTGGTTTGTGTTTGGTTTTTGAATGCCAGAAGAAACAGTCACGTCTGTAACTGGGTTTGATAAGGCCACTTTGAACAAGTTTCCCACAGTGCCATGGAAAGAAACAACTTGGCCAGCAGAGAAAAGGGGTTTGTCTGGAAAAGGAGCTTAGAGACTCGTCTGGTTTGAGAACCGCGGGATTCAAAAGGGAAAGGTGGAGCAAAATCTTTGGTTCTTCAGGGAAAGTCACAGGCTGAGACTGACATGAAACCACAAGGCAGATCTCTGGCAACACCAAGCACTGTAATGTCGTGGCAGGCTGTCACAGACCACAGCCAGGGCAAGAACCACAACATGTCTCATGAGAATCACCTCAAACTCAGGCAAAGCTGCCCAACTGAAAATTGCAAAATAAATATATTTGTATTAAAACAAAACATACAGCCTTTGACCATCATCCTCCACTCTTACCCTGTACCTTCATAAGGCAGACAATCAGGTTTTGGAGTAAAATCTTTTCAAGCAGCTCATTAAAGCATTTAATAAAAAAATCTACCCACCAAAGCATTCACTGTTGCATCTCTACAAAAGGCCACTAAACAGTCATTAAAACAGACTTCAATTTTTCCTTCAACTATGATTACTGGCTACTTCATGTTGTCCTTTGGGTTGGCTGGTGTATACACAACTACGTTATCATTTTTTTTTAACAACAAATTGCATTGAAACGAACGAGTGTATTGACACCTACACAGAAAGCGGAGCGAGACCACAACAAAGTGCAGCACAACGCAACAGCACCGAGAAAAAAAAACCACTCCCCCCCCCAAAATTCGAGCAACAACAACAACAAACCCGCGAACGGCAACCCCCTTTCTTCTGGGGGGTGGAGGGGGTCACCGCTTGGGTGGAACGCCGAGTTTCTGCCCCGCAGCCGGCCGGGGCTCGGCCGCGGGGCCGGAGCGGGGAGAGCGGGGCCGGCCCGGGGGGGGGACGCGCGGTGGTCCCCGGCCCTGCCCGGGGCCGTGCCCGGCCCGGCGCCGCCGCCGCTCCCGCAGTAACATGGCGGCCGCGGCCCCTCCGCCCCGGGGCCGCCGCGGGCCCGCGCTCACCTTCAGTCACTTCCATTCTCACGGCCCCGCCGCGTCCGCCCGGCCCCGCGCAGACAAAAGGCGGCGGCGGGGGCGGCGCGGGGCCTCCGCCTCCTCCTCCTCCCGCCGCACCAGCGAAGGCCGCGGCGGAGCCCCGGCCTCGATTTCCGCGCCCCCGCCGCTGGCGCCGGGCTCCGCCCCGGGGGGGGAGGGAGAGAGGGAGGGAGGGAGGGAAGGAAGGCCGCCCGCCCCCAGCGCCCGGCGCGGCCGAGGGAGGCGCTGGCGGGGCCCGGCGGGTCGCGGCCGAGGGCGGGCGCTGGCGGCGGGGGGGGACGTGCAGAGCGGCCGCTGCCGGTGCGGCCCCGCCGAGCGCCTCCGCCTCCGCCCGCCCCCCGCCGCCGCCGCACCGCGCCGCCGCGCCGCGCACGCGCCACACGCGCCCCCCCATTGGCCGCCCCGGGCGGCTCCTGCCGCGGGGCACCACGGGAGATGTAGTTCGCGGGGGGTCCGGGCTCCTCGGGACATGAAACACAACTGAGGAGGGTCCCACAGGGGCCACGGAGATCATGAAGAGTCTGGAGCGTCTCGCTGATGGGGAGAGAGTGCGGGAGCTGCGCCTGGTTAGTCTGGAGAGGAGAAGGCTGAGAGGGGTTCCATGAATGCATACATGTATGCCATGAATGCATACACATCTCATCAATCCATACACATATGTCATCAATCCATACACATATGTCATCAATCCATACACATATCTTGAAGGAGATGGTTCCAGACTCTTTTTGGTGGTGCCCAGCCACAGGACGAGGAGCACTGGCCATGAACTGTAGCACAAGAAGTTCCAGCTCAACGCGAGCTCCCCAAGAGATCGAGCACGGGCTGAGTGGTGATTCCCAAATGCTGGAGCTCACCCTGGGTGGCGATGGGCTGGGCTGGAGGGCAGTAATAAAGGGAATGTAAAGAGTGGTTAGGCTCGCTGCTGCAGGGACCTCCCTGAAGGCCCGCGGGAACATCCATGTGCCAGCCTCCACAGGAACAGGAGAGCTTCCCCTCGTTCCCGGCCTTTCCAGGCTAAGCCCCCCCAGCACAGGGCACGGTCACGGCCCAGCTGCCATCGCCTCCCGCGCCCCCGTGACGTCACGCGCGACCACCCGCCCCACGAGGCGTCACGCACCCAACCCGTGACGTCACCGCCCACCCGCGCACCGCCCCCGTCTTCGCGCAGCCAATCAGCGGCTTCTTTTGAGGGCGCCTCCGGGTCAGGCCCTGCCCCTGCCCCGCTCCCATTGGGCGGGCCTTGGGCAGGGCCGCAGTGCTGCCTTCTGATTGGCTGATGCCGAGCGGAGGGGCGTGGCGCAGCGCGATGGCGTGACCTGCGTGGGGACCACAGAGAGTGGGGGGGCGACGGGTCAGAGCGGCGCGCGCGGGGCAAGACGGGACGGGCGGGGGGGGCCGGGAGGAGCGCGGCCGGCGGTGAGGGAGACCGGGACCGGGATCATCGGGATCGGGACCGGGGAGGGGCAGCGCGGCCCCGTCCCGGCGTTCCCCTCGCTCCCGGCAGCGGGACGGGGATGGGTCCGGCCGGGCCCCGGCGCCCCCCGCCGCCCCCCGGCCGCTGCCGGGAGTGAGGGTCCCACCGCCCCCCGGTCCATCCAGCGCAGCCATGGCCTGCGGCTGTCACACCCTCCTGGCTGTGGCCAGGGTCAGGTAAGCCCCGCAGCCCCTCCCGGGGGGGGTCTGGGCCCTGTGCTGGGCTTAGCCGCGCTGGGCTGGGGGTGAAGATTTGGTGGTGGGTTTTTTTTTGTTTCCAACTGGCACGTTTTATCCCGTTCTGTTGGTAAAAGAGCTCCCGGGAGGCACTGTGGGGCCTTGGGTTATTCTCCCGCAAGAGAAGGGTTGTTAGCACGGGACGAGTTCTCAGTATTTCACCTCTTGCTGAAGGATCTGTGTCTCGGCCACAAAATCAGTTTCACAAGTTGACCTGGCGCTGAGAACGTTGATTTGGGGGTGACGCCTCGGCCTCCCTGCACTGTTCTCACTGAAACACCTCTCCAGTTTCAGGGGCTCCCATCTCCTCACACCCTCCAGCCCCTCGTTCTCTCCAGCCCTCGCCCTCGTCCAGCTGGTGGATTCCCAGTTATCCTGGACTTCCAGAGACTCCCAAGCCCCTCCTTGGGCGCTCCGTGCCCGCCTGGGCGCTGCCCTGCCCCGCTCACCTGCCCACACCCTGCACACCTGCCCCTGCCCGCGGCGGCAGCAGCAGCTCCGAGGGGAACCTCCGTCCCCCGGGAATCCCGCGAGCCAGGGAAGCAAACCCGCCCGAACGCCGGCGAAACAGCTCGTGGAGGCTGCCCCGGGGAAGAAGCCTCTGCGCCAGAGGGTCGTGGATGAGCTGAAGCACTACTACAACGGGTTCCACCTGCTCTGGATCGACACCAAGGTGGCTGCCAGGATGGTGTGGAGGCTGCTCCACGGGCAGGTGCTCACCAGGAGGGAGAGGCGGAGGGTAAGTGCCACAGCACCCGGCTGAAGTGGTGCAGTAAGAGGTTTAGCTGCTCCTTTGGACACATTTTGTGTGTCTGGCTGAGTGATAATCTCAGGATAATCTCTGCTGTGCTCTTCTCTGGACAGCTGCTGAGAACCTGTGCAGATCTCTTCCGGCTGGTTCCCTTCCTGGTGTTTGTCATTGTGCCCTTCATGGAATTTCTGTTACCTGTGTTCTTGAAGCTCTTCCCTGAAATGCTGCCCTCGACGTTTGAGACGGAGTCAAAAAAGGTTTGTGTCCTGCCTGAGGCTGTGGAGTGTGTGCACAGCTCCTCAGAACATCTGTGCAGCTGCACAGAGCTGCTGTTCCCTGGAAGCGAGGATCAGCCTCACCCACGTGTCCGGGTCAGACATTCCCAGCTTATTCCTGAGCTGAACAGCAGGGCTGGGAGGTTGTGCTGTAGGGATCAGCAGGAATGTGCACAGCAATTCCATTTCCTACAGTAACCAAAGCCTGGTGCTTTCAGAACCGAAGTCTTATTTCATCTCTTTCCCAGAATCTCCTCCCACCTGTTTTCCAAATGGAATTTCTAATTATGCTTTATTTCCCGGAGTGAAGGAAGAAAAGCAGAGGAAGAAGCTAAATGCAAAGCTGGAGTTAGCAAAGTTCCTGCGGGAGACCATTGCTGAGATGGCCAAAAGAAACAAAGCAGACACAGGACAAGGGAAACAGTTCTCCTCGTACCTGCACGAGGTAGGACGGGCCGTGCTGGGGGTGGCAGCCGTGGGCAGAGAACACAGGATTTGGACTGGGGTTGTGGAGAGGTTTGGCAGCACAGGGCTGCCCTGGCAGGGGCTGGTACCTGGGTGCCTCCTGCAGGTAGCACCTGCTGACCCCGCTGTCAGAGCTGCACTCACTGGAATTCTCATCCTGGAACAGTGGAAGTTTCACCCAGTGCCCACTCCAGAACAGTTTCACTTTGACTTTTAACTGTATCACCCTGTTTCCATCAGAGACAGGAATTCCAGTGTGAGAAGCGGGAAGAGGGAAGGGAAGGAAGGGGGTTCCCAAAGGGTGATCCTGCTGAGGTTTGGCTTTTGGCCCTTGGTTCAGATCCGTCACAGCGGCCACCAGCCCAGCACGCAGGAGATCGTCCGCTTCTCCAAGCTCTTCGAGGATGAGCTGACCCTGGAGCACCTGGAGAGGCCACAGCTGGTGGCTCTGTGCAAACTGCTGGAGCTGCAGCCCATCGGCACCAACAACCTGCTCCGCTTCCAGCTGCTGCTCCGGCTCAGGACCATCAAGGCAGATGATGAGGTGGGTCTGAAACAGCACAGAGGAGCTGCTGGGTGGAGCGTGTGCTCTCAGGCTCTGCCCTCTGAGCCACTGCTGGCTTCAGGTGTGTCCCTGCCCTCCCACCAACCTCTGGGGTGAAGTTTAATAGGAGTCAGATCATCTCCATCAGAGATCCCAGAATAAAACAGAATGAGAGTTCTTCTCCTTGCACCCTTGCAGCCTTTGGGGAACCGTAACAAAGGTGTCACTGCAGATATTGTCACTGTTTAAAACATTTCGTTCTGGAGTCATGTTAACTTGTAAAAAAGGGAGGTTCCAGTTCGGGAATGAATATTGTATGGGAGCAGCAGATTTTAAACAACTGAATTCATTAGGAGTTTATGTTAGTGTATAAAGTGGCTGGATTTATTTAGCCTGGGGAGGGCCAAGGGTCCCCTTGTGGTTTTCAGCTGCATAATGGGGTTATTTAGAAAATGGAACCAGACTCACAGGTGCAGAACGGAGGGATAACAGGTAATGGCCATAAGTTGCAGCAAGGAGAACTCCAACACGATAAGAAAAAGAATTAAAATCAGTGAGTGTGTAAACAGTAAAACGAGTCATCTGGAGGTCGTGAAATCCCCATCCCTAGAGAGGCTCAAGGCACAGATGGAAAATGCTGAGCAATTCTGAGCAGGAGCTTGGACTGGGGACTCCCAGAAGTCCCTTCAGGTGCGTCAGGGGCTTGGCTTCCCCCGAGCGTGGGTAGGAAGGTTCCTGTCCCTTGCAGATGATCGCCAAGGAGGGGGTCGGCGGGCTGAGCGTGCTGGAGCTGCAGAGCGCCTGCAGGGCCCGGGGGATGCGCTCCCTGGGCGTCTCCGAGGAGCAGCTGAGGGAGCAGCTCGGGCAGGTGAGTGTGCCCTGGCCTGGGCTGGTGGGACAGGGTTCCTCTGAGGGCAGATTCCAGGCAGTGGTCAGGTGCAGCAGGCACAGCTTCCTGACAAAGGACAAAGAGTGCTGCATCAATAAGTACCCACAGCAATATGAAATAACTTTTCCTTCTGTTTTCCTCTGACAGTGGCTGGATCTGCATTTAAAGGAGAACGTCCCCCCTTCTCTGCTCCTGCTTTCCCGTGCCTTGTACTTAGTGGACATAAAGCCACAGTGTGTTTCCCAGAACAAGGTGCGTTGTTTGGTTAATAGCTTAACCATTACCCGTTATAGAAATGAAGGACTGTGGCAGGAATCTTGTTCTTTGATCCCACAAGTGGACTGAAGTTAGGTCTCTGTGTTCTTCCCCAGACAGGAGAAGCTGCTGGAGTGGTGACATCCGTGCTTGAAGGCCAGGAGACCCTCCTGGATCCTGCCCCTGTTGTACAGGGAAGGAAGGTTAGAAAATAGCAGTCTGCAGGCTGGAAAATGTGTGTAGTGCTGAAATTGTTGGGATCTGAGTGTGAACAAACCTTTCCAAAGCTAGACAAAACCAGTGTTTGACACCACGGCGCAGAGCACAGTCTTGTTTTTCCTCCAAGAACCTCACAGCTGCATGCTCTGACTTAGGAGACAAGGGATCTGCTGTGACACAACTGGTCCCCTTGCTGGGAACAGCTGGTTACTCAGTGCCATGGTACTGGCTTCCAGCCAAGGAGCACTCATGAGCTTCTAGTTTGGTTTAGACCTCAACCCAAGTACATTTAGCTCAGAGAAGATGGTTAAAGGGGACTTGTTTTCAACTCTCCTACTGAATTTGGGCTCAGTTGTCCAGGACAAGAGGAGCCAAAATATCTAGAGTAAGAAAGCCAGAGCATATGGTTCTCAGCATCAGGCTGCAGTGAGCTCCTTAGATTAGTCCCAGCTGATAAAAGCAGGAATTAGAGAATATCGTATCAACTGCCAGAAATATTTCCACATAGTTAAATTGTACTGGGGAAACAATGGGAATGCCAACACAGCTTTCACAGAGTGAGCAGGGAACAGCCTTGCTCAGAAGGGAGAAAGGGCTCTACAGGGTCTAGCCCCTTCCAAGAGGGTTCTGTGACTTACAGCTGCTTTTTCCTTAAAGGGTGAAGAATTTGTGTCTCAGCCAACAGAGAAATTGCCAGTCTCAGAAGCGTCAGTGAAGCCTCCCCCACAAGAGGTGAGCTTGTCAGAATCCTTATGTAAAAGTATTTCTGCAGTGATTACCTTCCTTCTGCCCATTTTCTTCCTGTGAACATTTCATTTCAATTCAGCTGCTCATGTGCACATCTGGGATGCTGCTTAGGGCAGGTTTGGGAGTCCAGATGGACTTTTTTATCTCCTTTAACCTGAAGAACTTTGCTCTTCATCAGCTGTTACTCTGCAGAGCAGCTTCCCATGGTAAATGGGAAGACACCTGCAGAAAAGATTTTGCAGTTCAAGAAACATTTGCACTGCCTAAAATCTGTCCCTTTCTCTTGCCCCTAGACCAAAATGGAAGCGTCCCAGGGCAGCAAGGCCGGTGCCAACGGAGCCTAACCCAGAGCCAGCACTGGGAGGGAACAGCTTCCATCTCCACACCTCCTGCAGAGGGAACAGGGATTTCTCAGGAGGCTGCTCTACACAACGAGGCATCAGTAGCCCTCAGGGGCCTCTCTGTCTGTCCCAAGCTTATTAGCAACTAGGCCAGTGCTGTCTGGATGACCCCAGCTTCTCTTTTGTACTGGATCCCTCCCCCTGCCACTTTTAACTTATGGTGTAAATATGTTGGTAACGGTGCTGCTGTCTGTGCTGTTCCTGAGCAGGTGTTTGTGCTCCCAACCTTAGCAGAGGCGGCTTTTCATGTCAGAACAGCCTGGGCACAGAACGAGCTGGGCTGGGGGTCCAGCAAAGCCTGTTCTGCAGTGTGAAATCCTCTGCAGGAACATCCCCACACACACAGAGCCAGCAGCTTGTCCTGAGCATCACAGCTCAGGCTCTTGGTCCTGGTTAGGGTGGTGTAACCAGCGACCAGCACAGAGTACAATGTGTGGCCATTGGATTTCACCATCGCATTTGTACCGAGGAAGATAACTACAGGAAAGGAGGGAGCAGCACTGCTCAGAAAGACTTCAGACCTTGCTGGACAGGAGCAGAGCAGTGACAGGAACAGCCTCCACCCGTGAGCATTTGCATTCCCCAGCGAGAGCAGTGCTGGTGCCACACACTGTGACAGAAGCAGACTTGCACTTTCAGGATCCCTCTGGGTCATGTGAGGGAGCAACCCAGGACCTGCACACATGTCCCAAGCCTGAAGGCTTGGTTAACCCTTACCAGGCTCAGAACTACACACCAAGTGCTGTCAGACTCATACTTTACAAACCGGCTCCTCACGTGCTCCAGCAAGGACTGAGGTTTTGCCAGACTCTCAGAGGATACTGAAAAGCTGTTTTTAGCATTTGTTAGATTTTTTACTGTCCTATGTAAATGCTTGGAAATTACTCACATGGATTTTAAATATGAATATTTATACTTACTGTAAAATTAGATTTGGTGCTAAGTAGAATGAAATGTCTCTTCCAGAGGTCAGACAGCCTTTAGAACAACCCGACTCTGAAAAGCCAGTTCTCCGAGGCCAGGTGTGAACAGCACTTTAAACCTGTGACTTCAGGCTCCTCCAGTAACGCAGAACCAGCTGTCAGGTGTTCTGTGTCCTTAGCTCTGTACCTGCAACCCCTCCTTGTTCATCCAGCCCGTCCGTGGGGCTGGATCTGTGTTTAATAAATGGGAACAATTGTTATTTCAATAAAATAACCCCCTTGCTGTGGAGTCACTGCTGCCTCTTAGTGCAGGGGGGACGCTGCTGGTGCCACTTGTCTGTTGAGCAGAAACCTCGTCTCCTTGATAATCTGTGGGTTGTTTGGACAGAACCATGGCCTGGCATCTGCAGGGCCCAGAAGGACCTTTCACCCCACAGGGCTGGACACAGGGCTGTTCAGTGCAAGATTTCACTGGGATGAGAGAGTGGAAATAAAAACACAAGTCATTTCTGTGTTATGGCTAAAGCAAGTGACTGGGGAGATGGAATGCCTGAGTTAAGGTGAGCAGGAGGGGGCTGTGCGAGGGGAAATCTCCCTGTTTGAAGCACAGAAACTGCTCACAGAGCCAACCCAGTCCACTGTGTGTCACACAGGGATGTCACAGGCAGGGGGAACATTGGGCTCTGCTCAGGTAAGCTGGGAGTAACTGGGGACAGGATTTCTTGAAGTGCAAAAGGGAAGAGGCAGGGAAATAACCTTGGATAAGCTGTTGCTGCAGGGCCTGAGACGCCCCCAGACAAGCCGTGCACTCAGGAGCTCTGTTACCTTTGGGTCCCTGAAGCTGCCGTGACAGGGAGAAGCCAAACCAGTGGTGTAGTTCCAGGAGAAGCAGAAGCTCAGGTGCCCTTTACCAAAAGGTCCCTGATGCAGAGCCAGGGCTGGAAACCTCCTCCAAGAGGGGTGTGGAGGGTGTTGGGCACCAGGAGCACGGATACCTCACACCAGTGCCACCTGAGGGGATTGATCCCAGTCCCACACCGGCTCCTACAAGCCACAATCCCATTACTATCGATGCTTTTCCAGCCCTGCCACACTGCCCCGACCCCGTTCAATTCTCACCATCACCATTCCCAAGGGAGGCGTTTTCCCGGGACCGCGAGCAGTAATTCGGCTGTGCACGAGTCGCACCAGCCCAGCCGAGCTGGGGGCTGTGGAGCAGAGGCCGGGCTGTGCCTGGCAGCCCCCCCGACCACCTCATCCCGCGTCCCGGCGGGCGTGGGGAGCTCCCCGGCCAGCGCCGCTGAGCGCCGGCAGGTCGCAGCAGCGCCCGGTGCTCGCTCGAAGAGCCCGGAGATGCGCTGCTGGGAACGCACCCAGAGCCAAAAGCCTTCAAAAGAGACGCAGAGAAACTCGGCCGCCAGCAGGCGAGCACCTGGGCATGGGCAGGAGGCGAGGCCCTTTCACAGCCTCAGTTACATCAAAAGCAAAGGGTCTGGAAGCTGGGGCTCGCTCTTCCTTGGATTCCCCGTGGTGACCCCCAGCTCCATGGCCGAGCTCCTGGCTCCGTGTTCAGCCTGAAGTGATCACAGGTTGTGGCAAAGCCTCCCAGGGGAGCTGGGAACGAGAGCCAGGTGGAGCAAGATGAACCCAAAGCAGTCCCAGGCCACTTAACACACTCCTGAACAAACCCATTTTTCAGATCAAAAACCCCTGCACCCCCCAGCTGCCCCCCTGGCCCTCTCAGGTCGTTACTACCACAGGGCTCTCCAGGGGGCTGTGCCCGAGCCTTGGCTCTGCTTGGTGTGTTGGGACCCCCAGACCCTGCAGGCACACAAAGGGGAGAGGCAGCAGTTTTGCTCCATGACCCCCCGAGCTTGGGGAGGAAATGACCCCCGTGGAGCCCCATAAATCATGAGATTCTGTTCTGCAGCACTGGGCAAATGAAAGGCTGCAGAGATCCAAGGCTGTGTGTGCTTTGGCGTGAGAAGAGCTTTTCCAGCCACGCTGGTGCCAAACACCTTCCAGTCTCCCCTCAGCCTGGAGAACTGGCTCCTCCACCCTTTATCCTTTCCCCGGGGCATCCCTGTGCTATCCCTGCTCCCGGCCCAGAGCCAGGTTTTGTGGCACTGTGTCAGTGCCATCCCACCAGTGCCAGGGCAGCGGCAAGTCGAGGATTTCTGCTGGATGCTGGTTGGGAACGTCTCCTGTGCCAGAGCCAGCCCCAGGCCTTGCGTCAGCCTCTTCCCCAGAAAGCTGCTGGGGAAAGATGCCCCGGTCAGCACTTTTGGAAGAAATTAATATTCAGAGGGAAAAGCAGTGATTTAGCACAGTCCAAGCACAACAAAGGCTGGGATTTACAGCTCCCGGATCCCAGCGCCGCATTCCTGCAGCACTTCTGCCTCTGCTATAAACGTGTAACAAAGGAGACGGAGCTTTATCCAGGCCTAAAGTAACGTGGGACAACGGCCCCGGCCCCAAACCCTGCGTGGAGCGTGACGGGGTGCAGACTGCAACGTCCCCGGGGTGTCCCCAGGGGACATGTCCCACTGCCCGTCCTGCTGCCCATCCTGCTGCCTGTCCTGTGCAGGGCAGGGCCCACGACAGCGAGGGTTTGGGGGAGCCACGTGCCCCTCGCGCTGCCTCCGCCGCAGCTGCGCACATCTGGCTGCAGCTCCGCTCAGCTGTGGGTGGCCGGGGCTGGAGCCCGACCCGGGGGTCCCGCTGACCCCGCAGCTGGGTGGGACGGGGGGACTGGAGGGTGGCCAAGGGGGCCGGGGCAGTGATGGCCCCCAGGCTGAGCGGGAGGAGGGGGGGGCACTCCCCACACACCCGCTGAGCCCTGCTCCGGGCTGCGGGACCCCGCGCCAAGGTGGGATGGCACAGGAGGTTCCTGCCATGGCTGGCAGCGGGACAAGGCCCAGCTCAGCGCCGGCAGGGAAGCCACGTCCTGGCCCGAGGCCAAGAGATTGTCCCGGTCCTGCACAGCCCGAGGGCTTTAAAAGGAGAGAAAGAGGAAGGCGAGGAGTGGAGGAGACAAAGGACCTGCTGCGAGAGCCAAACACGGGGTGGGCCAAGTGCTCGGCAGCCACCAGTGCCCAACACCCCCCATCCACTCAGGGAAGGGGGGCAGGTCCCACAGGCAGTGCCTCTGGATCCCCCATTGCTTTGGGGTCATTTCCCAAGGGACCCCATCCCACCCACCTCCTAAGGGGAGAGCCTGGTGCCTGGCAGTGCTGGAAGGGCTGCAGGCACCCACTGGGCAGGGACCCAGCAGTGCTGGGGGTGGCTTTGGTCCTGCAGGTCTTCCACAGCCCTGAGTGGGACCTGCGGGGTGCTGATGCCAGCTTTGGGGTACGTCCCTCTCCCGGATTGCCCATATGGAGAGGATGCCTTACCGGGAAAGCAAAGAGGAGCTGATTCTCCCTGCTGGGATCCAGCATCCAGGCAGTCCTGTCCCATCAGCCTCCAGGGTTTCAGCTGGGTGCCAGCCAGTGCAGCACCCCAGGGACCATCCATGCCCGTGTCCCCACGTCCCCACGGGACACAGAGAACACCTGGCTGCACGTGCCCCTTCCCGAGCCCACAGTGAGCACCAGCAGTGCTGCTGCAGCCGCTCTGCTTATTATCATATTTAATTGCCCTCCTGGTAACCCCAGGAAATGAGCAGGAGATGGTGAGAGCAGCAGTTTGGGATGATGTAAACACGAGCTCCAGCTCTCCCCGTGCCTCGCCAAGCCAGTCCCGGAGAGAACGGTGATTTATGGAGCCCCCCAGCCCCGCTCCCCCCGCCCGGGCCGCGAGTTTAATCCCGGGCTGCAAATTCAACATAAATCACTTGATTAAAAGCTCTACTTAATTTAAAGTGGGGGGGGCGGGCAGGGCGCAGCTGATCGATTTAATTTACACCGGGAAATAGCAACAAGCAGACGCATTTAAAAAGGCCGGGGAGGCCAGGGATGCTGCAGCTGCTTCAGCTTAACCATTTAAGGGCTCGGGAGGGGCTGGCAGCCCCTCACCCCCACCCCCTCTTTGGTGAACCTCCCCCCACACCCCTGCCTGGACCCTGCTCCCAGCAGTTTGAGGGGTGCAGGATGCTAAAACATTTGTAGGGGGAGCGTTGGAGCCCAGAAAAGCAGAATTCCTACAAAACCAGCCGCCATCCAGGCTGCTCCCTGAATGTCACCTTCCCAGACTGCTGCTTGGATGAGCTTGAGCACACAGAGCCCCGAGAGCCCCCTCCCCACCGCCCCCCAGGGACGGGCCGTGGCCGGCAAAGTTGCGGTTAAAGTCTTTAATAATTACAAGAATTCCAGATTCATTACAGAAGAGTTTACAACAAATAATATTTCTCCATACAAAGGCAAAATAAACTTTTCAAGTAACAGCGGCCTGGCTCCGGCGTCCCCACGCCGGTGACGGGGAGGGAAGGGGTAAACGTGGCCCCTGCCCTGGTGAGGGGCTGCCCTGGCCAGGGAAATACCCCGTCCTGCCAGGCACTGGGACAGATCTGGGGGGGCACAGAAGGGCGGAGCTGGGATGAGGCCACTCCCCAGGTGCTGGTAAGGCACTGGCTGGCACTGCTGGGGGAGTGGGGGCTGCGTGGGGTGCACGTCCCCTGGCTGGGGCACAGCGTGACCTGCGTCCCCCTGTCCCTCCCCACAGGCAGCTGAGGGCCAGGCAGGGGCTGCAGCCCCTCCCCAGGGCACTGTCCCCACACACCAATATGGTGCCAGTGCCCGGCCCCAGCCCCGCCGGAGCCCTGGGAGGGAGCAGGGGGGACACAGGGGGGGCCAGGGCGAGGCCAGGCACGTAATGACAACGGATTCCCAAAAGGCATCGACACGTTATTATTATTGTTTAATACAACCCCATATAAAACTGAAGCAGCAGCAGCAATTCTTATCGAGGGACCTAAACTGAAATAGGTTTAGAACATAATTTAAAAAAATAAAAACAGCAAAAGTAGCAAAATATATGAATTTTTTTTTTTTTATAGCAACTGATATCTACCAGCCACTAGTACCTTCCTACCAAACTGGTATATCTCTGGTAACAACCCTTTTAAAAAGACATGTAAATATATATTCATATTTATACATATTTTTCGTTATGTACACAGGACTCTGGGTTCAGCACGGGTGGATGTGGCTGTCTCTGAGCAGTGCTGGGTGATGTGCCTGCTGACCAGCCCTGGAGCATCCTGGGCAGGGAGGGAGCCCCAGCCAGCCAGGATCCTGGCACACCGAAGCTCCTGGCACACCAAGGCTCCCAGCACGCCGAGGCTCCTGGCACACCAGGGCTCCTGGCACACCAGGGCTCTGGGCACACCAGGGCTCTGGGCACACCAAGGCTCCCTGGCACACCAGGGCTCCTGGCACACCAGGGCTCTGGGCACACCAAGGCTCCCAGCACACCGAGGCTCCCCGGCTTCCACAGCCACAGGAACCTGGTGCTGCTCCCAGCTCAGCAAGTTCTCCCAGTCGCAGACCAGCCCTGGGCTCTCCGTGCCCTGTCAGGATGTGCCATCCCGGGATGCCTGTCTGGCTCCCCAGCCAGGCACTGCCCCCAGTGGCAGGCGATTTCAGCTCAACCAAGTGGGAATATTCAAGCACAGAATTCATGGAAAAGAGGTTTTAAAAAAAAAAAAAAGGGAGGAAACGCCATAAAAACACCGGAACGGACCCTTCAGGCTGCAGAGAGCTGACATGAGGCGGCAGGAGAAGCTGGCAGGAGGTGGGTGGTTTTGGTTACATGAGATGCTACAGGTGTCTCTGAACCCCTTCTGCAACAGCTCAGCACAACCAGACTGCGCAGGCAGCGTCCACAGGCACGGCAGGGCAGGGTATGGCACAGCGTGGCACGGCACAGCGTGGCACGGCACGGCACGGTCCCACCACCAGTGCCACCCTCAGTGTCGCTTCAGTCCACCGTTGGTGTGCTGGGGGGGGAACTTGGGAAGGCACGGCTCGTCCGGGAGGGGGTCGTGGGAAAAAACAGAGTCCTCTCCCGAGGAGCAGGTGGAGCTGCGGGTGTCCGGGAAGCCGGGGGAATACTGATCCAGCGGCATGGAGAGGTCCAGGTACTCCTGGGGGGGACAAACCCCGGCCACGGGCTCAGGAGGGGACTGGGCAGCCCCCAGGGAGCCCCCAGGGAGCACCTGCCCCACATGGGGTGGGTGCTGGTGGGGGCCCGTGGGTGCCACTTCTCCTACCTGGTTGGAGGTCATGGCCACGATCCTGTCCAGGTCTTCTACCAGCTGCTTGAAGGTGGGTCTCTGGGAAGGCACAGCGTGCCAGCAATCCCTCATCATCATGTACCTGCGAGGGCGAGAGCTGAGCATGGGGCCAGCAGATGGGGACCCCACCCATGGGAGAGGAACACCCAGGAACAGACCCCTGCACCCAGGCTGGGACCCACGGCCAGGGAGGATGCTATCCCAGGATTTAGGGTAATCTCCTGTGGGGAAGGAAGGGAATCCCCCCAGCCGCCCTCGCAACCAAGGGGCTGTCTGGGGAGGAGGATGGACATGGCCTGGGCTGGTCCCTGTGCTGGGATTCCCTCCTGCCATGGGATAATGGAGGGAGATGCTGATTATTGCAAACAGATCGGGCTGATGGTTTTGCAGGGCTGGGAACTGCTGAGATTGTAGATCCAAACATCTGGCTGTCCCCCTCCATGCCCCAGCCTGTGCCCTGGGTCAGGCAGTGGCACCCAGAGACTTCCAACCCTGCCTCACCAGTCCCAGCTGGGCAGGGAGTGTTGGGGTGCCAGTGTCCTCCCTCTTGCCCATCCCATCTTGCCATCTTGCTGCACTCACAGCTCGTTGGTGCAGTTGCTGGGCTTGTCCATCCTGTGACCTTCCTTCAGCAGCTTGAAAAGCTCCTCGACGGGCACACCGGGGTAGGGAGACCCGCCCAGCGTGAAGATCTCCCACAGCAGCACCCCGAAGGACCACCTGGGAACACAGGGTGGACACTGGGGCACCAGCTCCGGGGGGGCTGACACCCCACAGGGCCCCAGTCTGGGTACACTTAGAGGCTGGTTTGCTGGGAGGGACAGGCACCCACAGCTTCAATTCGCTCTGCAGGACAGACGAGTGCCAGCACCAAATACAGTCTGGATTCGAAATATTTGGTCGGCTGACGCTAATCATAATTTCATTAAACTAAGATGAACCCCATCTGTGCACTTCCCCAGTGGGCACTACTCACACATCGCTCTGGTGGGTGTAGATTCGGTCAAAGAGGGCTTCGGGGGCCATCCACTTCACCGGCAGGCGACCCTGGGACACAAAACCCCCATTGGCTCCGTGCCACCCAAGCGTGGGGGGTCTGGGGCAGGGGGCAGCCCTGCACTCCCATCGCATTCCCAGCGCCGTTTGGGGCACCCCTGGCACCCCCACCCCAGCAGGACCCCCCTCGCCCGGCCCTCACATTTGTCGTCTTCTTGTAGTAATCGATGTGGTGGATGTCGCGGGCCAGCCCGAAGTCCGCGATCTTCATCACGTTGTCCTCCGTCACCAGCACGTTCCTGGCCGCCAGGTCCCTGTGGATGCACTGAGCGAGCGCGGGGCCGTCAGCGGGTCCCCGACACCCCCGGGCGGTTCCCCAGGGTGGACCGGGCAGGGAGGGGAGTGTGCATCCCCCCAGGCCCAGCTGCCAGGCTCCTCATCCCGCCACAGCCCCCCGGGAGCTTCTCACCTTCTTGGAGGCCAGGTACTCCATGCCCCGGGCCACCTGGTAGGCGCAGGAGACCAGGTCCTTGAAGGAGAGCTGCTCCTCGGGGACACGGGCGGGGTTGTAGCAGTACTCCATGCCCGGGGGCCGCCGGGCTTGCAGGTACTCCCGCAGGTTGCCCTTGCTGGCGTACTCCACGATCACATAGAGGGGTCCTGAGGGGATGGAGGGATGAGAGGCTGGAACACGGAGTGGGGGCTCATGACCCCACAGGTGCCAGGCCAGCCCCTCTCAGCGGATGGATGTGGCTGGAGGGGTGGCAGAGGGGACACCCCCATCCCGCTTGCACACCCTCACCGTCCTGCGTGCAGGCTCCCAGCAGGTTGATGATGTTCTTGTGCTTGCCAATCATTTTCATCATCTCCATCTCAGAGATGAGGTCAGACAAGTCCTTCTCTGTGGCGTCGGCTAAAGTGGATAGAGCAGTGGTCAGGGGGGACCAGGCGGGGTACCCCCCAGTTGCACACCCCCAGCACCAGCCAGGGCTCCAGCACCGTGCCAGAACCCCCACTTACACTTGAGCATCTTCACCGCCACCTTGGTCACCCGGTTGGGCTTGTCCTTGTCGAGGCCAATGGCTTCTGCCAGCACCACCTGCCCGAAGCACCCTTCTCCCAGGGGCTTGCCCAGGATCAGCCTGCCGGGAGGAGACCCCAGTGTGGGGGGAGCGGGTCGGTCACCAGCATCGGCACCACCACCCTCACCCAGCTCCC
Source organism: Pipra filicauda (assembly GCF_003945595.2). Taxonomy (NCBI): domain Eukaryota; kingdom Metazoa; phylum Chordata; class Aves; order Passeriformes; family Pipridae; genus Pipra; species Pipra filicauda. The sequence continues at coordinate 192,586 of NW_024104760.1, forward strand.
ACCCGGGGCAGGGCTGCCCCTCACCTGTCCCGGGGCAGCTCCCAGCGCGGGTCCTCGGGGAGCTCGTACTCGGAGACGCCGGCCAGCATGGGGGTGCCGCTGGAGGAGAGCCGGGAGGGCCGCACCAGCATCACGCCCGAGTTCATGGAGGAGCTGGAGTCGGCCGACACCTGCAGTGGGACCGTGGGTTACCTTCACGGCCGCAGCCGGCTGCCCCCGCCGGGGGGGAGGTGCTGATGGGAGCCTTTGCACCCGCCCCTGCCCCCAGCCCCCTGCCCATGGCAAGAGGTCATCTGTTCTGCTCCCACCTGGGACCCGGACTATGTATTTTTTAATTAATCTGCATCACGCTGTACCCAAAATGCACGGCCCGGGAGCTCCCCGGGCTCCTCAGTGTGTTTAATTACCCCGCTCTGCTCAAACCTTGAACTGTTGTAAATTCTCCTGGTTCTCCTCACGAGCCCTGCTGAGGGGGGAGGCAAAGGGGATGTGTGGCCTCCCCACTCGCTGTGTTGCCATTGGAGGCACAGCCTGGGCAGTGCCCATCCCATGCCATGGATGGGCACAGGGCTGGAGAGGGCTGCACGTGCAGCAAGGCGAGATGGTCCCAGGTCTCCCCGTCCCTCCTCCCCCAGATCCCCCGGGAAGGGCTGGGCTCCAGGAGGGACAGTAGGTACAAACAAACCCCCTCTCTACTTTCTGTTACCTGTCTGCGCAGGGGGATGCTCTTGGCCAGCTTGTGCACGGCCAGCTGGCTGTTGAAGTCCGTCTTCTTGGTAGTGCTCTTCAACTTGTAGATGATGATGGTCACCACCATGCAGGAGATGAGGAAGGCCCCGATGCAGTAGATGATGATCTCCAGGTAGAAGGGGGATGTCATCATGGCTGGGGTGTCTTCAATAGCTGGTTCAGCATGAACAGGGTGTTCGTTAAGCACCCACCAGCCCCCAGGGCCCAGGAGCAGCACTGGGGGAGCCCCCGGCTCCTCCCCACGCTTGGTGGGGACCTCGGTGCAGCAGGGACTGCGGGCTGCCCACCCACCCTGGCAGGGAAGGCACTGTTGCACCCCCCAGCTCCTCATCCCCAAGGCCAAGCAATGCCTCCACTGCATCCACAGGCGCCGGGGGTGGGATGGGGCCAACTGAGACAGGCATGAAGTCACCCCACAGGGATGTGGCACTACGGGCACCTGCATGGACAGGTCCCTGTCACTGCTGCTACACTCTGCCCATGCTCAGAGCTGCAGGTCCCTTGGGGTCTGGGCTTTCCCTGCACACAGTGGGATGAAGGGGAGTGTCTGGCAGTGCCCGGGGCTGCAGGAGTCCAGGCGTTACCAGTAAGTACTGGGGAGAGCTCAGGGCAGAGCAGCCAGTGGTACCTCCAGTGGCAGTGACCTGCTGTGGGACCATGGGATGGTGGGGAGGAGGGACCTGCAGACCCTGCCTTGGTGGCTGAGGTGGTGTTGGAGCCGTGAGCAGCTCAGAGCCTGCAGCCACGTGCCAGGGTTCGTGGTGAATCCAGCAGGGCGGGGGCTGCCACTGCACCCCCTGCAGCACCCCCAGCCTGACCCCCCCAAAGAGCAGAGCCTCAGAGAGAGGTGTAAGAGGGAGCTGAAGATTCCTGCCCCACCTCTGGGCACACCCGGTTGACAAAGCAGTGGCTGATAACAGGGAAAGTTTTTGGCTGGCAAGCAGTGACCGGGCAGCACCACAAAAACTTTCCCGCTGCTGTTATCCGGCTTTGGTCCGTGCATTGATGCAGAGGAGCAGCATCAATGGGGATGGGGCAGCCGTCCCCACAGCACAAGCACACACGGCCCCGCACGGCCCCGCACCACAGGGCAAGGCCAGGCCCCCACAGGCAGTGCTGCCAGTCCCCCAAACCCTGCTCAGTGCCCCCCTGTGCGGGCAGGGCTGGCCTGGCCCCGGGGGTGCGGGACCGTCCTGCCCCGGCGGAGCAGCCCCTGGTTAAAGTTCCCCAGGTATGCATTGCCTGGGCCAGGGAGAGAGCAGGGGGCAGACAACTGGGGTGGAGGTGGGCAGAGAGTGGGGGGGACACTCCCCCATCCCGCTCCAGCTGCAGAGCAGCCCTGCAGCATCTGTGCTGACCCACTCTGGGGGGCAGGGGCTGGGAAGTGCTCTCTCCCGGACCGCAATGCATACGTTGGAAAGGAGGGAGGAAAGGGAGAGGAAGAGGAGTATATACCTTCGAGAACTGTCAACCATGCAGAGTGATGGGAGATCCCAATAGAATTACCCGCCAAACATGTATACTCCCCAGCATCCTCAAATGAGACATTCCTTAAGTGAAGGACTTCCATTTCTTTGTCTGTCGTGTTAACACCAGCCGTCTGGAGGGAAAAATGGAAGCAAAAAACGGAGAAGCAAACCACATGAGATCTTCTGGGAAGGAGGCCAGAGAGGAGGGAGAGCCCAGTCTCATTTGCCAGACCCCCGGGGAGCAGACAGAGACCACTGCAGACCTGCTAGAGAGACCCTCAGGATGACCACTCATCCCGGTGGACCTACGGAGATGCTGGTTAAAACCCTTCACCAAACTGAGTGTCCTGCCCATCCGAACATGCTGGCGATGGGCTGCATGGAGAAATCAGCCCAGGCAGAGCCGGCCGGCTGGCTCGGTGACACGGGGACGAGGACGAGGATGGGGATGGGAGGACAGAGGCAGGACGATGGAGATGGGAGGGCAGAGATGGAAGCATGGAGGCAGTAAGGCAGAGATGGTAGGATGGAGACAGGAGGATGGAAATGGGAGGATGGAGACAGGAGAGCAGCACAGATGGGGGCACAGCACTGTGTGATCCCCAGCCAGGCAGACGGGGTGCCCTGGCTGGTGCCTGACCCACCAGGCACCTGAGCAGCACCAGTGTCTGTACAATAGGGTGGGAAGCACACAGGAGAGACACTGGGACACAGGAGAGACACCAGGACACAGGAGAGACACTGGGACACAGGAGAAACACCAGGACACAGCAGAGACACCAGGACACAGCAGAGACACCAGGACACACACACACACACAGAGCACAAAGCCCAGCCGGCCCCGCTGGGTATTTTTCCATGGTTGTTGCACCAGAAACACAGCAGAAACCAGAGAGCCCAGGGTTTTGTTTTCCACCGCCGGGGAGCGACGGTCCAAGGAAACACCCCGCCGGGCGTCCTTCCGATTACCTGTGGCCAGGGGCCTGGTGACAGTGAGCCACGCAGACTGGTTGGCCTCGCCAATATAATTGGAAACCTTACAAACATACTCCCCGCTCTCCGCCTCTGTCACATTATACAGGGTCAGCACCTCCGCATCAGAGCTATTAATCCCCGAGTGCTGGAACAGACCAACAACATGGAGTCACACGGATGTGCTCAGGAATGGCAGCACCGACAGCGTCAATCAGCACAGGGGCTGCTCCCCCCGGTACCCACGGCCAGCTGGGAGGGATGGGGCTGCACACAGGGAGCCACGGGAGGAACAGGGGACACAGACGGGCATGGGGGTGTAACCCTGCTCCCCCCTGCTCCACAGGGGTCAAAGGCACAGCTGTGGATGGCTGCATGGAATCACAGAACGGTTTGGGTTGGAAGGGATCTTAAGAGGCCACCCAGTCTGACCCCCTGCCACAGCAGGGACATCAGTCAGACCAGCAGCCAGTTTGCCTGCTGAGCTGGGGGCAGAGGGAGCTGCTCTCACTGGGATGATCCAGGGCTCCCAGCTCCAGCGCCGTGCTCTCTCCCCGGGGCAGCCCTCCCTGCCCTTCACCCTGTGATGCTCTGGTGCACCCTGGCAGGCTGGTGACAGCTCTGGGGCTCCAGCTGCCCCAAGGCCAGTGGTCCTTAGCCCCAGGGGGCTCTTCTGGCCCATCCACGTGGCTGCCACTGCCCCGCTCCTGCCCCGGGGACGGGCGAGCCGGGGGCTGCAGCCGGGGCTGCCCAGCGTGTGGCTTTACCTTCAGGATCTGCACGTAGGGCAGGTTGTCGGGGCCAATCTTGCTGCCGTTCACCTCGATGTGCTTCAGCCACTGGATGTGTGGCTGGGGGTCACTGTAGACCTTGCAGACAAACTCCACGTTGCTGCCGAGGGCCACGGTCTTGTTGGCAGGCAGCCCTGCCTGCAGGATGGGCCGGTGCGGGGAGCGCTCTGCGGGACCGGGGACACGGGGCACCTTACAGCGGGCTCTGGGGTGCCCACCTGCCCACCCACGGGTGCACCCTGCAGCCCCCCACGCCCAGGACGTGGGTACTGGCACACCCAGCACAGCCATGGCATCCCCTCCCTGAGAGTCGATGAGAGCAGCCAGGGACAGGGACAGGTGAAACCCCTGCACGGGGACAGGGACATCGGCACCTATTGGGGGGGGTCAGAGGTCAAACAAACCTAGGGAGGGCCCCGGCCATTAACAAAGCGGCTGCCACTGTGGTGAGTCAGCATTAACAAACCCCTTTGTTCACCTCGCTGACTGTTCCCTTCAGTTTGCTCAGTGTAATCAAATTAAATCACATTTTTAATGGTTCATTTACTGGCATTTAGAGCAGCTCCATATGTGGAACTGCTCAGACCAGCCTTCCCAGCTGGGAATTATGGCTAATAAGGTGATTAAAAAAGTTTCTGTCTGGTCTATGAAATTATTTTCACCACAATTAAAAATCCCCAGAACAGGATGAGGTGAACCCTCTGTCTGGATGGCTCGTGGACCTGCTGTGCCACAGAGGTGAACACAGGGGTGGGACGGCAGAGGGGTGGCGGGTGAGCCCCTTCCCTGTGAGCACTCCCATCCCTGCCTCTCCAGGGTGCAGCACCCATTCCTGCTCGGGAAGGTTTGGGGGGATGGGGACGCGGGTGAGCCCCCCCCAGCCCCACGCTCCTCACCCACGACATCCAGCTGGTAGGTGTGGTTGATGCTCCCGTACTTGTTCTCCACGATGCAGGTGTAGTTGCCCTTATCAGATGGCACCACCGAGTCCATGATGATGCTCCAGGTCGCCTGGCGGACCTGGGGGCACGGGGAGGACAGAGCCAGTTACGTGCAGGGCACACGAGCCCCTGGTCCCGCTCACGTCAGAGCTGGCTCAGCCCCGGCCCCCGGCACGGGCGGGACATAAATCTCCCTTTGAGGTCACCTTTCCCCTTCCCCACAGAAGGGCTGTAATTGCTCCCAGCTGTCCTGGGACAGCCTGGCCACGGAGCCAACTGCTCCGGGAAGCAGATGTTGGGAGGGGAGCACGATGGGTCCGCCCAGTGTGCGGGGACACCCCTCTGCAGCGGCCCCCGTGTGAGCAGGGAACAGACTGGCTTTGTTCCTCCGGGAAGAGCTGCTTCCCTGGCTGGCCCTGGGGCTCGGACCTGCACTGCTCCCCACAGCCAGTGGGCACCACGCTGGTCAGTGGGCGGGTGCAGCCTGCGTGTCCTCCGTGAGTGCTGCTGACCCAGTGCGTCTCCTCTGGGATGGTCCCAGCAGCTCAGCTGGGCTGAGAACCTCCCAGGCCCCCCGGCCACGGGGCACCAGAGGCTCTCCAACAGCCAGCCCTGTCGCTGCCAGCTTCGGCTCTGGCTCCTCTTGGCAAAAGCTCCCTGAGCCCTGCTCCGTGGGGCTGCATTCCTCCCTCCCAGCTGGAAACTGGCAGTTTGCACAGTCCTGCATTTCAGCCCCATTAGCTATCCGGGGCATGGGCTGCCATGGGCCAGGAACCTCTGCTGCCAGCAGCCTCTCTCCTCCCCACCCACGAGCCTCCATCCCATGGGGAGCCTGCATCCCTCCCCAGGACACACTGCATGGAGCTGGGAGCCGTGACGTGGCTGCATTCCTGCTGCTGTCCCTGGCACCTGGCACGGCCACGGCTGCTTGTGCAACTCAGTGGCACATCGTGGCCACACAACCCCAGGCTGGCTCAGGGGTCTCAGCCAAGGAGACACCCCCAAGGGGTGCAAGCTTCAGGGAGGCTGCAGCCCTGCTCCTGAAAATTAAGAGAGATGGAAAAAGAGGATTCTGGTGCCTTGTAGGGTCACCCACAGGTCCCTGGGCTACAGCTGCTGCAAGGGTCACCCCCTCCCTTGGGGAGGAGAGAAACTCGGGGGTCCCAGCATGCTGGTCACCCCCCCAGGACTCTTCTGCACCTCACTGCAGGACCTGTGCTGCAGGACCCCACTGCAGAGCCATGGGAAGGGGAGAGCCAAGCCCCCCTCCCAACTGGGTGGCACCTGCAGCCTGGGCCCACTGTGGGTACTGGGGAGGGGTGCTCCCCTCCCCAGCTCAGGGAGCCAATGTGACCCCTGAATGTGGGCTGGGGCACCCCTGGGCTGCTGGCACAGCTCCTGCCAACCACTGCTGGGCACGGAGGGGCTCCTCCACCCCGGGGCCCCCGGGGACGCCCAGACCCCTCTCCTTGGCGGGGGGATTAGGCAGAGGCGGCCGAGCCGGGCTGGTTCCCTCAGCACGAGCCCCCTCCCCCATGAGCTCCCTCCCCCAGGGCTGAGCTGGTGCAAACATGACCCAGAAGCAGGTCACTGCCGTAGGGCCACTCCGAAACAGGAATGTCAGAGGGGCCCATCTGCCCCCGCCGGGGTGGCACAGGCAGGGGCTCGGTGCCTCTTAAGCTGCAGAGACCCTTCCCAGTCCTCCCCCTCCCTGCAAGCCCCCCAGCCCTCGAGGTGCAGAGGCTGTTCCCCCCATCCCATTCCCCCCCAGTACCTTGTACCCCCCGATGCGGTGGTCAGGTTTGAACTCTTTGCCGTTCTTCAGCCAGCGCAACGTGGGGTTGGGTGTCCCGCTCGAGGGACACTTGAATTTCACCGTTTTGGCGGCAGGGACAGCGTGGAGCTTCTTCTCCATCTTCTCAGGATAGGTCCAGTATGGAGCAATGGCCTCTGGGGAGCAGAGTGGGGGCTCAGTACGGCCAAACCCACCAGCCTCCAGTCCCGGGTGTAACCCCAAGGATGCCCAGGGCAGGGCTGAGCCAGGAATCCAGAGAGATGCCAGCAGTCAAGCCTGGGTCCGGTAAGGAGGGGAGCTCTGGGACATTGGGCATTATCCATGAAACACAGCAGCCCTTTCCTTGCAGGGTGCATGCTCAGCTCACGTGGCTGCAGCAGCAGTGGCCCCAATGAAGCCGTGCTGGCCTGTCCCCTTGCTCTGCCCTGGCTGCTTCACCCAGTGCACCCAGACCTGCCCCCTGCACTGCACCCTCACCACTGCCGGCCGGGCTGGCTCAGGCAGCCCCTGCCCATCCTCACCTGCCTGTCTCCACCCCCGGGCAATGCTCACGTGTGCCCAGCCTCCCCTCGCCCCGGCACAGGGCAAACCCCGCGTGCACGTACGGTTTGGCTTGGTGTTATCTGCCTCCTTCTCCTCCGACGAGGAATCATCTTCGTCGTCATCATCCTCCGCAGAGGGCAGTGCGTCTGCAAGAGAAGAGATGGCCCCGCTGAACATCTGTGCACCTTTGTGAGTGGGGTTGGTGGGGACCAGAGCATGGTGGGTGGGTAGCAGGGAGCTGTGCCCAGTGGGGTGGCCAAGGCAGGGAGTTGCTGATGCCCACTGGGGGCACGGGGATCCTGGGGGAACGCTCTGCACACCCCCAGCACAGCCAGGGCCAACAGTGCCACCATCCCAGTGCCCACAGCCATGGGCACAGTGAAGCAATTTGCCGATAGAAGTGATTTCGGAGCTCCTCACCCCGTGTCCACCAACCCCCCTGGGGCGGCAGCTGAGACCCCGCAGGCACAGAAATACCCCAGCCTCGGCGAACACCTCCCCAGCTCCAGCGTTCCTCCCTCTCCAGCCTCACACTCCATCAGCACCGACACAGGCTGTGGCTCCCACCCAGCGCGTGCCCCTCCTGGGGTGGCCCCGCAGCCCCCCAGTCCCGTGCAGACAAACACACGACGACCTCCGGCCGCTTCTCCCCGCACTGCAGTGGCCAAGCAGCCACGGCACCGCGCTGGAAACTCCTCCAGGCACCCCCGAGTCGCAGGTCGGCCCCAAACTCACTGCGTGTGGCCGGTGGGGCGTGCAGGCCGTGCAGAGGCAGCCTGCTCCTCGCTCCACAGCCCGGCCCCCGCGGCTGCCCCTTCCCTGCGCAGCCAGGGCTGCTACAAACCTGAGACGTTCACGGAGAAGTAGGTGGTCTCGCTCCCCGAGGGGCTGTTGGTCATGCAGGCATAGAGCCCCGAGTCCTCGGGCACCGCGTCCCTGACCTCTACCTCCTCCCCGGTAATGCGCGTCCGGTTGTTCTCGGCCAGCTGGACGCCGTCGCGCACCCAGTTGATGCTCTGGACGTCATCCCGCAGCCGGCAGCGCAGCTGGAGGAGGTCACCGGGGTGGGCCGAGTAGGACTCCACTTCGATTTTTGCTTTGGGCAGAGCTGGAGGAGTCAGGGGAGAGAAGAAGAGAAAAAAAAAAAGAAGGAGAAAAGGAATAGAGACCAAAGGAAACCATGCTGCTGCTGCTGCTGCTGCTGCTGCTGCCGCAGCCGGGTTAATGAGGCAACATGCGCTGCTGGGATGCTCCTGCTGTGGCACTGGGGACCCCAGTACCCAGGGGACAGAGCCAGCGGCAGCAGCAGAGCAGAGGGGAGGCAGAGGCAGAGGCTGCAAGCACCCCAAGCAGCACCAAGTGCTTCACCCCGCAGCAGCACCCACTTGGTGCCTGGGGAGTTCCAAAGCCCTCACCCCACTCGGCTCCTACGGAGCGTGACAGGGCAGGGCCTTCACAATGGGGGAGAAACAGGCAACTTGAGACAACTTAGGCAGTGCCGGCTGCTTGGGCAGGATCCAGCCTCTCCCAGGAGCATCCCACATCCCTGATTGGCTCTGCCACCTTGCAGGGGTCCCAGGATCCCAACCACAAGCGGGCAGCCAGCAAAGCAGGCCAGGGTCCCCATGGCACCAGGACCCTCGCCCCAGTTAGAGAGCGGCGGGGCAGGGCTGGAAGGGCAGGGACTGGGGGCTGCAGCAGGACAGCAAGGCAGGGAGTGAGGGGGGAAAGGTCAGCCCAGGGGAGCTCTGGCCAGACAGGTGCCGGCCACGGCATTCCCATCCACGGCATTCCCATCCACAGCATTCCTGGGCAGGGGAGCTGCAGCTGCTCCCCGAGGCGACACTTGTGTGAGCAGCACAAAGATCCTTTCTCCATTCCACTGCGATCTCATCTCTCCTGGCCCTGGTCTGTCCTGGCCTTGATGTGTCCTGGCCCTGGTCAGTCCTCGAGCGCTGGCCCTGGTGTGAGCAGCTCTCCTGGTCCCAGGTTTGGGGCAGACGCTGGGTTTCAAACAACCTCTTCAAATTCCACGGCCCAAGGAAGGGCTCAGGCAGCTGCAGCTCTGCTGGGGCTCCCTACGATGACGTGGGTGATGCAGTGTGAGCATCACCCCAGACCGAGCCCCACGGGCTGGTGGGCACAGCTCCGGAGCCCGACTCCTCCGCTCTGTCTCCTCTCCGGTAACGTGTGTCCGGTTGTTCTCGGCCAGCTGGATGCCATCAGGACGCTGCAGGAGCAGCACGAAGGGGCACACGGCACTGCTGTGGATGCTGCTCTCAGGGGCCAGAGACAGGGCCAGAAAATCCCAACAAACGCGGCAGAAACAGCCGGGAAGTGCTCAAGCTCCAGCTGATCCATGGCCTGAGGTCTGAGCCCCCCAGGACTTCCGGGTGCCCAACGAGCCAGACAAGCACAGCCTCTGCTCCCTCCTTTGCATGTGTGCCTTAAACAGCCACGCAGCAGCTTTCTCTGGGCAGCCATCTGCAGAGTGGCACAGGGTCTCTACTGGCACAAAATCCCCTGGAGCAGAGCTGAGGTGTGTGGGTGATGTGGGGCCAGGACTAGCAGCTCCTTCCTGCTCCTCCCTGCACCCACCAGCCACTCTGTACAGCCAAAAATGAAACCTCGGTTCTCCAGACTCCAATTCGCTGCACCATGACCTGCATTTTGCTTTCTGGCCACTTCTCTTTGCCTTGGACTGATGAGAAGCTTCATGGAGAAAACATCCCTGAGTGGCTCCAGAGTTTCTCCTCTTTCTTTTGCTCAGCACTTGAAGAAAAACAGTGGGATGGGGAAGAACTCCCTTTCCTCAGCTGCTGGAATACCAAAGCCAGAGTTCCAGATTTATCCATGAGAGGATACAAAGCATTTTAATGTGGAAGGGGAAGACCAACAGGAGACCCTTCCCCGGTGGGGGAAGGGCCTTGCTTTGCAATGCTGTTTTTCCCTGATTTTCTCCCACAGGAGAGGCACTTCTCGCAGCTCTGATTTGTGTTTCAAGTGATTAGTCACAGGCATCTCCCAAGGCTCACAAAGCAGCAGTGACATCCCGTCCTGTCCATCTGAACACCCCGGGACTGGGTAACGCCGCGTCCTCCTGCCTGTCCCAACTCCCTCCTCACACAGAGCAAGGTCAGTGGGTGATAAACAGCCACAAAAACACAAACCACCACGAATCTGGTGCTGCAGCCATATCTGCCCTTATCTTGCTCCCAGCTCTGCCCCATACACCCAAGCACCGACAAACTTCTTCCCTATGGAACAGAAAAACCCCGCAGGGAAACCAGGGAGGTTGCTCCTGCCAGCCCCGAGCTCTGCCAGCACCCCTCAGCTGGACCTGTGGAGTGGGAAGAGGTGGCTTGGAGGTGGAAAAGGTCTTTGGAGGGGGAGGGATTTTGGGGTATCTCAGCCCAATGCCAGGGCTCGGGGAGGCAGTGTCTCAGGCTCAGGCGGGTCCCTTCCCATGGGCACGGCGTCACACAGGTCCCCTGGCACCCCGTGCAAGTGCCACCACTCCTCCAGGCCACTGGGCTGAGGAGCTCAGGCGGGGGCTGCTGACATGTGGCCAGATCCCCTTCCAAAGCCCCCGTTCCCTCCCCCAGCCCCACCAAGCCAGGGGTTGGTTTGCATCACCAGCACGACTGGGAGGTGATGGACGGAGAGAGAAGGCAGAGGGCACGGCAGGCCCCTGCCCCTCGGTCACCCACGGCACATCTCTGGCACTCGGGATGAGGCGGAAAACGCGGCATGGTGGGAACGGCCTGGGAACGAATTCACAGGCTAATGAGCATGTCCAGGTTCGCTCAGCCTCCCGGCGGGAGCAGGGCTTGGACGGTGCTGCGGCCCTGGCAGGCAGACAGCACTGTGGCCACGGGACGGCACGGATGGCACCGGGCAGCCTGGATGGCAGCAGGGACACCGGGGACACGGGAGCACCGGCGGCGTGAGCTGTGGTACCGGTGTGGCCTCCACTGCAGCTCCAGGGTGAGCCCGTTTGATCGCTGGACTCCATCGGCCCGAAGCGTCCCTGTCTCATGTTCTGCTTCTCTGTAACCTAAACCACGGCACCAGGTGCAGCCCCTGGCACAGCCCCACGGCAGAGCCCACCCTGGCCGGCTGCTCCCTCCAGGCACCAGCCAGCCCTGCACGGGTGCTTCTCCAAAGGTTAATCAGCCAGACAAACGCTTGGCTCTCCTCCCCAGGGCTCGGGAAGGCTCCGGGTGCTGCCGGCACCGCACAAAGGTCAGTGGGTGGGAGTCCCCACCCCAGCCAGGAGCTGTGGGGGTGCTCATGGCCCCGTTGAGCAAAGAGGGCAACAGCAAGGAGAGCAAACAAACAGCAGTGTCTCGGTCCCACAGGCAGAGCTCTGTCCCACCCTGCTATGGCAGGGACAGGAGGCCCCAAGGTGCCCAGCAAGGTGAGGGGCAGCTCTGGCTGGCAGTGCCTCCACGAGCCCCCCCAGCTGCCACAGCCGGGGCGGCCGCTGCGGGTTTATTACTTTATTCCACCTTTGAAATGGAATCGAGAGCGGAGCCGAGCCCGGCGAGCGTCGGCCAGATGGAGAGTGTCACCGAGTGCATATAACTGTCACCGGCTCCCCAGGGCTGGCCCCCGACGGGGACGGCGGGGATGGGGACGGCGGGGACGGGGACGGCGGGGACGGGGACGGCGGGGAAGGGGACCCGCGACAGCAGCCGCGGGGAGAGGAACCACAGAGATTCACCGACCCCCCCCCTCCACCCTCCGTGCTGCCCGTGCACCCCCGAGCAGCGGGAGCCACAGGCTGTGCGGCCACGGCGATGGTGACGATGGCAATAAAGGGGCCAACAAAGCGGCGCGGGGACAATGCGGGCGGGGGGCGCGGGGCCGCGGGCGCCGGTTGCCCTGGAGACCCCAGCGGGGCTTTCCGAAGGTATTTCCTGAAGAAAAAGCACACACATGCCCGGCAGCCCCGCTAATCCCAACAGGAAGCGCTTACCGGGACTTGGGGATTGGCTTCTTTTTGATTTAAAAAGCTCCTCGCCCTGCCGTGTCCCCCCCAGCCCGGGCTGTGCCGGGGGCATGTCCCGAGGGGCAACATCCCAGCGCTCCAGCTGCTCCCAGGGCCATGCATATCCCTGGATCTCCTGCTCCGGGGAAAGGCTGCAGCAGGGAGATGCCAACAGATGAGCATCAGGAGCTCAAGCCACCCGTGGCTCTTCTTGGGGTGCTCAGGGCACCCCTTGGCTCCTCCTGTCCAAGCCAGCCCAGAAGGCCATGGGCTTCTCTGCACCCTCCAGTCCCTGGCTGCTTCCTCCACAGGGAGAGGGGGATTTATGTCCTGCTCTCCCAGCCTGCACGGCAAATGAAGCAGCACTTAATTAACAGGCGTGTTGGGAGTTCGCAAAGCTGTCAGGATAAACCCACCCCTTTCCCCCCAGGACCCCCTGACCATGCTCCGAGCTCTGCAGCAGCTCAGAGCCCTGGGAGCAGCAGCTTGGGGCACCGACACCCCCCATCAGCTCTCCCCAGGCACAGGATGAGGGTCGCAAGTGAACATCCCAATCCACACAGATTTTGGCTGGCTTTGTCTGGGCCCTGGCTCACCACCAGAGCTGAGTCTCTGTTCCTCTTCCTGCATCCCTCCTGCACAGCCCTGGGCAGTCACACACGGGGGGCTCAACAGCCCCCAGACTCACAGGGATCCCCCTGAGCCCCCCAGTGTGGCTCCGCTCCCCCTGGGGCAGCTCCACAGCCCAGGCTCTGGCACAGCGTAGCTGCTTTTCCCAAAGACTCATATTTCCTTTTTTCCTCCTCAATTAAGGGCTGGAGTGACACCATCCGAGTGGAAAGGCGGGAGGAGGGAACAATGTCGGCCCGGCAGGCTGGGAGGGGACGGCAGCAGCCCCATGCCCTGGAGGACACGGCGATGCCCGGGGAGCTGGGACGGGGTGGCTGCAGCAATAGGGGTCTGGGGGGGCTGCTGGGGGCTGCTGGGCCCCCCGAGCTCCGGGAACAGTCCTGGGCTGCTGCCATCAACAGCAGAAGTGCAGGAGGCTGCAGGCTTGGCAGGGAATCCTCGGGCTGCTTGTGGGGCTCCAGCAAGGAGTCAGCTGCTCCAAGGGATTCCCAGGATCCAAACTGGATCCCCTGGGGCTCCCTGGGGCACAGGGTGGGAGACACTGAGAGCTGCAAAAACAGGGAGGGGATGGGACAGCAGAGAAATGGGGAGGGGGTCAGAGCCAAGGGCCAGCAGTGCTCCCGGGGAGCAGCAGGGACGAGCCAAGGACCTTCGAGGTGCTGCCTGCTGGGGTCCCCCAAGCTGCCCGGGCTGAGCACGCTGCTCACCCTAACTTCTGGCTCCTGCAGGGCCCAGAGAGAGACCCCCTGGACGAGCCAGGGACAACAAAGCCCCGGGATGCAGGGCCCCCGCCGGCCCTGCAGATGGGCAGGGGGAGGTTAAGCCTGTGGCCAGCTGGGCGGACGGCGGCCCCGGGAAATGGGGCAGCCCCCCGGCCCCCGGGGAGGGGGCTGCAGCCAAACCCCTGTGCTTTGGAGTGCAAATGCACTCCCTGGGAAAGTATCTGCTGCACCAGGGGGGTGCCTTCGGGACTCAGTGTCCCCCAAAACCAGCTGCCCAGGGCAGGACCTCCCTGCTCCCCACAAAAATCTGCTCGGCCGCTCGGCACCCCCGGCAGGGCTGAGGCAGACCCGAGCGAGGAGATGCCTGAGCAGCAGCCAGGACAATGGCAGACAAGGAGAGAGGAGAAAAAAACCCTCAGCAATTTTCTGCAGGTTTCTATTTAACCTGGAGACAAAGAGCAGCTTTGTGCGAGGGAGGGACGGAGGCTGCGCACGGAAATTTCTTGGCTTTTCCCCTTAACCAGGGGTTTTTCACCACCTCCAAATTTAGGTAACTATAAAATGCAGTAAGTGCCCATTAATATTTTATTTGCTCCAGATTTTTTGGTACTGGGAGCGAGCCCACGACAAGCAGAGCTCCCAAATCCCCTCCCATGCCATGAGGAGCGGGGAGCCAGGGCTGAAACCCCCCTCTGCGCGAGGCCAGGGCCGCTGGCCGGGCGCAGGGGATTACTCCTCCCTGAGAAGGGAGCTTAGCTGCCTCAGAACTGGGAGTAAACTGAAACCCTATAAACATGCAGAACAAAGTCCGGGAAAGCTGCTGCCTCTGCCACAGAGGGGACCGAGCGCGGCCGCCGCTGCCCCCGAGGCGATGGGGGGATACTGGGGAGCCACAGGGATGTAGGGGAAGGACAGAGAGCTCGGCCCCTGGGACACAACACCCCTCAGCAGGGGAGCTGAGCCCCATCCACATCCCATGGAACCCCAAAACCCGCGGGGCCGAGTCAGAGCCTGCTCCTGCGAGGTGCTGGTGGCTCGGCCCCGGCTGCAGGTCCTGGCCCAGCACCGGCTCTTCCCATCCCACATGTCCTGCTGGGAACATTTTGTTCCCACCAGCCAGCCCCGGAGCCAAGGGACGGACTCTGCCCCAGCCGGGCTCCTGCTGTGGCACTAATTGGGCCGCCCTGGTGAGAACCATGTCGGGAAACGTTTCCAGAGGTTATTGTTAGCCCTGGCATGAGGCTGGCGAGGAACCAGCTCCCTCCTCTCCAACCTCTCCTCCTCCACTGTCACTGCCTGACGCTGCTACCAAACCCTCCAGGGGCTGCAGGGCTCCTCAGGCACCCCAAAACCCACCTCTGCTCAATCAGCCCTGGGCCTGAACTCCCCAACACCTTTCCCAGCACCACAGCTGGGGTTGGGGCTGCCAGTGCTGCTCTACCAGCAGCACAGAGCCATCCTTACCCCAAACACCACCAGGAAACCTCTTCCAGGAAGAGCAATCTCCCGAGAAAAACATGTTTACCACTGTCAACCGCATTGTTTACAGACGTGGGGAGGAGGCACGCCAGTGGAAAAATCTCAGCAATGGTCCATGTGAGCAAAGCTTTGCCCAAGGCTCCTCTCTGGAGCTGCAGCTCCCCGGGACCACTCGGGCTGTCTCCTGTGGTGTCACCTCACAGGGTACTCC
The DNA here is from genome assembly GCF_003945595.2 of Pipra filicauda. Taxonomy (NCBI): domain Eukaryota; kingdom Metazoa; phylum Chordata; class Aves; order Passeriformes; family Pipridae; genus Pipra; species Pipra filicauda. The sequence goes on from NW_024104760.1 coordinate 207,882, forward strand.
CCGCTCCGACCAGAGGCACCAACCCCAGCCCCATGGCATCACCCAGTCATCCCTCACCAAGGCTGGTGCAGCTGCAGCACAGACCACTCGCCGGTGCCAGCTCCCACCCCGAGCCCTGAGAGGACCCCGGGGCACCACGAGCCACTGTGCCCATGCTGGCTGCACCAGCAATCTGCCTCTCAGGGTTCTGGTGGGAGAAAGGAGGAAGGGGGAGCGAGTCTTAAAAAGCAAAGCAGTGCCCACAGACCAGACATTCTTGGGTAATTAGAACCAAAAGGCAGCAAGTCGAAGTCCCGCGCGGCGCAGCCGGGTCTGGTTATTCTCTGCCTCACCAAGGGGAAGGGCAAGGCTCTGACACACCAGAGCAGGGCTCTCTGCCGGGGCCCACTCTCCCCAGGGCCAGGCAACTCCCTCGGCCCATCCACTGTGCCTCAAGGTGCCCTGGAGCTGTGCCAGGCACCCCTGTGCTGTGACATGGAGTGGCCCCGGGCAGGGACACAACCCCCAGGGCTCTGTATCCTTCTCCAAACCAACAGGTCAGGGTTTGCCACAATTCTTCTCCAGCTTTAAAATGTCCCCAGGCACTGCTGGAGCCGCAGGCCCGCTTCTGTGCCCACACAAACTGCTCTGAGGACAAGTGCCATGTCCCCACGGGCACCAGCTCCCAGGCAGCCGGGTGGCACTGCAAGTGGCACCGGGGATGTGCTGGTGCCCCCACGGCTGGACCACATGCCAGCCTCTGCCTCTGCTGCAGGGAGACGGGCTCCTGTCTCATGAAGTAGAGAGAGCGGGGGCTCCCGGCGCGGCCGCGGCGCATCAGTGTGTCCCTCTGTGTCCCTCTGTGTCCCTCTGTGTCCCTCTTACCTTGGTCGGGCAGGCTGGGGGCCGGCCGGGCAGCGGAGAGCGCGGCTGCGACCAGCACAGCCCAAAGGATGAGGCACCGCCAGGTAAACATCCCACTGCTGCAGCTACTGCTCGGCGACTGCGCTCCACGACTCCCACTCCATGGGGACCCCGGGCTGGCCCCGGGCGGGCGCGGGGCGGGTCTCCACCGGGCCGTCAGCCCCTCCGAGCTGTGAGGGAGGAAAGCAGAGTCAGGGCAGGGCGAGGGGCTCCCCCACATCCCACCACATCCAGGCACGGCTGCGCGGTGGGACACACTCGCCATCACAGGTGACACTCCTCCAGCATCCAGCCGGACAGCGGGATGTCCCTGGATCATGGGATGTCCCTGGATCGTGGGATGTCCCCGGACCGTGGTGGCAGGTCCCCACAGACCCCTCAGCAGCCTGACGTGACCGGCACTGACTGGCAGGGTTATGTTTCCCTGCGTAAAAGCGTTGATGTGTCAAGAGCAGAAAGCGCTGGCGAGGCAGAATCGCACGCAGCAGAATTTCCCAGAATGGAGGGAGGAACATTAATGCCGGTTAAAGAAAAGGAGATTCCTCCTCTCCTCTTCCTGCACTTCATCAGCTGTTGATCCACAGCTTTGCTGTGGGAAATCCCATATCCAGACCAAAATCTGATGTTGTCCCTGTCATTGTGCACCCCAGCAAAGCAGATCCCACTGCAAACCCCAACCTCCTCCATTCCCTATAGGATCTATAGGGCACACAGCAGCCACCCCCACGGAAAGGCCCTTCTGGAGCTGGAGGGTCAGCCAGCTGCGGCCAATCTCTTTCCACCAACAGCTGGTTTTGGAGTGACTGTTTGGGGAGAAATCCCCCTTCTTCCACGGCCAATTCTGCAACTCACTCTCATCCCTGCCAGCTCTCACGCTGGGTTCTCCAGCCCACCCATTCCCTCGGGTCCCCATGCCCTTCCCAGGGAATGTTCCGTGCAGGGCAGCTTCGGAGGCGAGTGCTGGCACAGGGAGACTCAGCAGAGCCTGATCGTGGTTCAGGGTGCCGCAGGGATGTGCCCTCCAGGGCCCTCATCCCTCCTTCCCACTGACCATCCCTCTTTCCCACCATGCCAGGATCACAGAGCTCTGCCAAGACACGTTCCAGGGGAATGCTGGAGCCAGAGTCCGACCGCCCCCGGCCAACTGTTCCCAGCCGAGTGGCTGGGAACAAGCCCCTGTGCTCCACCCCCGCGCCACATCTGCACCTCGGCAGCAGCCTGGGACGAGGTCCCGACACCCGCTGATGGTCCCGCCGGGCTCTGCCGAAGCGCTCGCGGCGAGACCCTGCCCAGCCCGTTGCACAACCCGCGCGGCCCCGGCCAGGGCACTGCTGGCGGCGGGAGCCACGGGGGAAGCGCAAGGATCAGGGTGTGGACAGGACGACACCATCCCCAAAGCCCTCCCCCCAGGCCCCTCCTGGGGTGCAGCTGTGCCCCCGGGCCCCGCAGCCCGTGGCAAGCATCCCAAGCTCACCCGGTTCCCCTCCCGAGGGCCGCGCGCTGTGCCGTTCCCGTTCCCAACCTGCCGCGTGAACGGGCGCTTCCCTTTGCCATACGGCGTCGGGCTGAAGTGCACGCTGTTAAAACCAGTGAGTAATAATCGTAGTGAGTAATAAACCGCTACTCATCCTCCCCACGCACTCAGCCCGTGGAGCTCTGGCCGCCGCCTCTCTCGCTCCAGTGTGAGAGCGAGACCCTGTGCCCGGAGCGCCAGCTTTTCCCAACGGATGGGCTGAGCAGCCACCAGCCCCAAAGGGCTCAGATCCCCCAAACAGCCTCCACACCCCAAGGAAGCCCAGCCAGGGTGCAGGCCTGGGGGCCCTGGCTGCCTCCTCCCTGCCCAACTGCTCTGCCTGCAGCCAGCAGAGGAGTATTTGGGAGCCAAACTATTCACACAAGGAGTCAGACAGCAAAAAGGGCACCCAGCAAACACCGGCGTTATCTCCAACGCCAGCGCTCCCAGGTGCCGGGCAGTGCTTGGAAACAGTTATTGAATGTTCAGGATTTATCAGGGTTTGGAAAGGGGGAGGTGGAATTCTTTGAGGGAGGGGGAAAAAAAAAAAGTCCTTGGTATTTCTGGAAATTATTTTGTGTCTCTCAGTGGCTTTGTTTATCGACAGCACATGCTCCCCGGAACATGCCCTAATGCGGAGTGTGTGCGTGGGCCTCCCGAGCCGGCCCTGTGCCGAGGGGAGGGATGGAGGGAGGGAGGGATGGAGGGATGGAGGGGAGCCCAGTGCCTCCAGTTCCTGAAAAATGAGTCAGTGCTGGCTCGTGCACAGCAGAGCCCTTCTCCGATACACCTCAGAGCGGGCGCCTTCCAGCTGATTCAGGGCCTTGACAGCAGCATATTTCCATGGCGTAGGGATCGCTTGGCAGCGCAGAGCTGTCTGTGGCTAGAGGGTCACTGGGAGGGAGGGAGGGAAGGAAGGAGGGAAGGACAGAGGGAAGTGTGCCAGGACTCAGCGGGAGCACACGATGGTCGGCTTCCCTGGGCAGCAAGGGAGGGGGCAGCAGCCACGGCTTTGCTGGAAGGCAGCAGGACCAGGACACATCCTGACCACAGGGAGCAATCCCAGCTTCCTGCCTGCTCTCCCCAGACAGGCTCAGCAGCACCTGAGGGAATCCCAGTGCTCAGAGATGCTGAAGGGGCAGCACAGACCCCTTCCTCCTTCCCAAGGGAGAAGGGGAGACTGGGAAGCCCCAAGACACCTGCCCTTGTGGCTCCTTGGTGCCCACTCGGGAAGGAGGTGAGGAAGTGGGGAGAGTGCTCCTACCTGTGCAAACATGGCTCTTCTCTGTGTTTATACAGCTTTTATATAAATCCCAACAGGAAACCATTTGCTCGGGAGGATGGCAGCTCAGGCAGGGTGGGTCTCTGGCTCCTGCCGGGCACCATCCCCGCTCCCCGTGGCCCCAGCACACTGCAATTTACTGCTCCGGGGTGGATTTAAACAACTAAAAATGGAAGCAGTAAGAGAGGAGCCAGGGCTAAATGCCTCTCAGAGACCTGCCTCCAAGACTGCAATTACTAGCGGCCATTACACCCACGGAGCTATTTCAGAGTGGTGACGGACACCCCTGTGCCCACCCCTGTGCCCACCCGTGCACCCCCTGGGGGCACAAGCTCCCCCGTGCACCAGGGAAGATGCTCTCACACTGCCTTTGCACGCCGGTATGTCCACGAGGAGCCTCGTTTAACCTGTCCCCCTGCCGTCCTCAGGGACCCCAAGGGCTGCACTCTCACCCCTCGTGTCTCCCACGGCCCTGAGTCACAGGGCTGAGCTGTCCCAGGGACACGGCACAGACGGGACCTTCCCAGCTGCACCCCATGGTTCTTAGCTGAGTGGTTCTGAGCAGGGAAGCCCCTTCCCGTCCCGTGGCTCATCCCTGGAATGCATCTGAGGTGCCAAACGCAGGAGCCAGTGCTGGAGCAGGCTGCCCAGCTGGGGCACGTGGGGCTCAGAGCCCCGTGATGCTGTGACATCCACAGAGGAGCCCCAGTCTGATCCCTGTGTGCCCACAGTGCTGGATGTGAGGGGGGGTGGCTGCTGCCATGGGCTGGGTGAGGCTGGGGGGGCTCTGGCCCCTCTGCCTCCCCGTTGGAGCAGAGCTGGCCTGTGGCATCCACTACATCAGAGTGTCCGGGGTGCCTCAGTGCCAGCAGCCAGTGGGTAATGCAGAGCAGGCAGGAGAAACACAGGGAGAGGCCAAATCCCGCAGGGAGAAGAGTCTGAGCTCAGCTCCCGGGTCTGCACAGCGTCAGGAGCCTGCGCTGGGGGGCTGCGCCCAGCCAGGGTCACCCGTCCCTCAAGGGGGGACGTGGTGACCCCCAGCAGACCACCCTGCTGGGCAGAGATGCCCTCCAGCTCCAAAGCACAGAAAGGAGACTCGTTTTCCTCTGAGGCTCAACACAAGCAGCCCTCCAGGCGCCCTTGGGGAGGAAGGACATGCCAAAGGCACAATCCGTGGGCGACAGGAGCGAAGCCTTTCCCTTGCCCAGTGCTCCGTGCCCCAGCCTGCGGCTCAGGTCAGGAACCAAGTATTTGCTGAAATAAAAAGCAAACACAACTGCAAATGGAACTGTAGGGAAAAACTATAATGCTTAAAGCAGACACACGCTTGGAAAAATAAATATCCAACTGTGCAGCATACAGAGCACATTAACCCTTCCCAGCTGGCCACCAGGACTTAGGGCTACTGGGGGCATCTCTGGCGTCGAGCTGTGGGCATCTGGTGGTGGGAGACCCTGGCACACAGGGCAGGAAGGACAGGGAAAGGCCCAGTGTCACCCACAGATCTCCATAAAACCAGCTCAGTTCTAGAAGCATCCTCACACTCAGGTGTGAAAATCGAGGGCTCGATTTTCAGATCTACAGAGCAACCATTGGTATCCCAAAGTCTCCACTGGGCTAGTCCCCCTGACTGCACTGGAAGTGGACTGGTCAAGGATGGTGACACTGGGACACGACCACAGCCTGCCATCCCCTGGAAGGGGCAGAGGCCCGTTGTCCAGTCTGAGAGGGAGCTGGCTGGGGCTTTCACTACATTCTGCTCCTCCAGGGAAAGCCGCTGGGAGGGGAAGGACACACATTTGCCTTCGTGCCCAGAAGCAGCAGGTCACAAAGGGGCAGAAAGTCGGATTGCCGGGATGGGATGAGCTTCCAGCAGCCAGGGCCTGGGGGGCTAGAGCACCGGGAGGCACCAGCTGGGGATGGAGGCAATACAGCTCCCGGTTCAGGTTACGGTTTTAGGTGGTAAATAAAGAGGGAGTTCCAGTTCACACCTGAAAGGGACCCGGGCCCCCTCCCACACGGCCCGGGCAGCAGCTCGCGCGTGGAAAAGCCCAGACGATGCTCCCGCCGGCTGCCCTGGCCCGGCACCACTCCTGCCTGCACCCCGCCGGAGCGGGGGCGATTTATTTTAATCCTCTCGGAGCAACACAAGGAAAAGGCAGCAGTGCATGCCAGCCAGCACAGGGATTAAGGGAGGAAGTGCTCCTGAGAGGGGAAGATGGCTGCTAGCCAGAGCAGGGGGCTGCGGGGCCCACGCTCCTGCGGCGTCCCTGGGCTGCGCGGGGGGGCTGCCCCTGCGCCCCGCTCCTCTGTGCTGGCATCCAGCTGGTCGGCACCCGGAGAGCTCCAGCCGGAGCAAACCACCGCCTCCGCCTGCGCGCAACCCCAGTTTCCCTCCGGCCGGGACCGGGCAGGGGCTCCGAGCCCGTCCGTTCACCCCCGCCAGCCGGTGGGTTCGCCGCGCTGTTCGCGTTTAAACATCGCCGGGAAGGGACCTGCCCCGACCAGCCGGGACACGGGGCAGCGACTCAGCGAATCCGGGCGGAGAAGGAGCAGCGAGGTGGCCGCGGAGCTCCTCGGCGTCACCTGAACACGACACGCTCCGCTGCGTCCCCGCACGAGGCCAGCGGCCACCTCCGCGGCTCCTGGCCCCAGAACCCACAAACGCCACAACCAAAAACCCTCTGCAAGCAAATCCTCCCGGTGCCGAGGGTCACCCGCCATCGCAGGTGTCGCCGCCGCCTCCCCGCACTCCCGGCGCCTTCGCCGCGGGCGGACGAGCGGCTCCCGGAGCCCGGCACGGCGCTGGGATGCGGCGGCTCCCGGAGCCCCACCAGCCTGGACACACAAAGGGAAACCCCAGCTCCGGGACGGCGTTATTCCAGCGCCTCCATCCCCGGTGACGGCTGAACGCCCCGGGATTCCAAATCCGAAACACAACTAAACCCAGCTCCTTCTCCATCTTTTTCTGGAAGCCGCGAGGCTCCCGCTCAGGAACTTTTCGTGAATACGGGACCAAGCAACGACTCGGAAACCGGCCTCTGACCCTCGCCGGGCTCCCCCGGCGCCGGGAGGGGTCTCAGGGCCGGGGCTGTGCGGGGGGGTCCAGCCTCGGCTCGGCCGCTGGACGGGGTCGGACCCGCAGCCTTCCCAAACTGCCGCCCGCCGAGCGGCTGCACACCGGGGGCGGCACACCGGGGCCCCCGACCCCCGCCCCGCCCCGCTGTCCGCAAACCCCCAGGTCCCCCAAACCGGAGCCGCCCCGGCACGGGGGACAGGGCGAATCTGGGGGGGTTCGGCCGCGACGGAGCCCCGTCCCCCGATCGCGCCCCCCGCGCCCGCCCCGCGGAGCACAAAGCGACGCCCCGCGGTCCCGGTGCCGGTCCCGGTGCCGCCCCCCCGGCGGCCGTTACTCACCGGAGCCCCGCGGGCGGCGGCGGCGGCGCGGTGCCGCCGCTCCCGGGAACAATGGAGGGGAGCCCCGGCCGGGGCGAGAGGCGCAGCCCCGCCGCCGCCGCGCTCACAGCGGCCGCCCCATGGCGGCCCCGGCCCGGCCCGGCCGGCGGAGGCGGCGGGAGGCGCTCCCGGAGCCGCTCCCGGACGCGCTCCCGAAGGCGCGGCCGCCCCGACGCTGCCGCTGCCCGCCCGCCGCGTCCCGCCGAGCGCCCGCCGCCGAACTGAGCCGCTCCCGCACCGCCCCGCCGACAGCCCGGGCTCCTCCTCCGCCTTCCTCCGCCCTCCTCCTCCTCCTCCTCCTCAGCGGCCTGATGGGGCTTGTAGTCGCCGGCTGCGCGCCCCCTCCCCCGGGAGCCCCCGGCAGCCTCCCGGCAGTGGGGTCCTGGACATCCCCCCGGAGTTTTGGGGGCGGCGGTGACCCCGAAGCCAGCGCGGGCTGCGTTCGCCGTGCCGCAGGAATGCTGGCCGGGATGCTCCCCTCGCCCGGTTGCTCTTGCCAGCACAGGGGAACCCTCAGGCTCCGTGGGTACAGGCCAGGGTGAAAGGATCGCCTGACCCCCCCCTGTTTTCCCTGTGCAGAACCCAATCTGGAGGCAGCAGGTTGCAGGCAGGGGGATACAGGCAGCAGGGTGGGCAGAGCCCTGGGCAGCCTGGAGCCCCCTCTGAGAGCAAGGGCCAGGGCACCCACTGGCTATGAGCAGAGGTTTAAAGGGTCACTAGCCCCAAATCCCTCCCAGAAGCTACCACCAGTACAGTCCCTGCCCCTCCCAGCTGTTTTCACTGAGGTTTGGAGCAGGAACATGGCAGCTGTAATGCAGAGCACCCCAAAACTCTCTACATGCACCTCCTGCTCAGTCTGAGCTGGGATCATGCTCAGCCCCCAGACCAAAGGGCAAGGTAGGATATTGCCACATCAGTGAGCCCAGCCTGACTTCTGTACTCCCCAGTATGGGAACCCAGTCCACAGAGCCCATGTGGGCATTCAAACTCCCCCAAAGCCAGGCTAGCTCGGGGTAACACGGGTAGGGCAGGGCATTCAGCCTCTGTGCAGGAAGCACTATGGGAGAAGCCCTGAATCCAAGTCAGGGCATCCCAGGATGAAGACATTTCCAGGCAGCAATGAAAGATCTGCCGAGGCAATGTGTGAGTGATTAAGCTATAAGAGGGAAGAGGACAGGCTGAATTAGCCCTGTCAGTCACCGGTGCTAGATTTGAACCAAATGCTGGGCATCCATCCCCAGGAGCAGCCTCCTCCTGCTTCAGGCAACCGTTCAGCTCCCCATGCCAAGACCCACAGAATATTTCCCTTTCAGAGAGAGAGATTTGTGGACAGGGAGAAGGGGGAAAGGTAGCATACCTGCTGAGATGCTCTTCTCCAAGCAAGCTGAAGATGGGGAGCATTTCAACGATGGCAGAGCCAACCCCAGCCCCAAACAAGCACAACTCGCCCCATGCACATTTAGGTGCAGTTGCCCAACAGCCAGGAGCTTTGCACTGAATGTGCCAAGGTTGCTGGGGAACCCACACATGCTGGGCCAGGCTCTCCATGACTCCCACTGGGCTTCTGTCCCAGACTTTTCCATGCTGGCCCCAAAACAGACCTTGCAGGGCCACAGCACAACCCCTTGTGATGGACAGGCTCACACCCCTGCAGCTGCTGGTCCCTGGGGCTGGTTTTCAGTGTGACTGCATCAACTGGACACAAGTTCTTGGGCCTTTATCAATAAAGGTGCTTGGCAATGGCAGGAAATGGGAGCCTCTGCATCACATCGGGGCTCAGCGCAGGAGTGACCACAAGCTGTCACCATCTGGTGGCATAAATGGAGCATGAGCAGGTCCTCCAGGATGGACAGGGAGGGGATGCTCCCCTGGAGCTGCTGGGAGTCTGCAAGGGGCATAACTGGAACTAACGAGCAGCAGAATCCCCAGAGCAAGCAGGACCTCACTGCTGGCACTTGCAGGAATGAGCAGGGGCTGGGGCAGTTCTTTGGCATCACAAGGCCATGCTGGCCCCGAGCCCTTCTCTGGGACCAGGGGAGGAGGGGTGCTGGGCTCTTTCACACACAGGTTTCCACTGGCGATGCAATTTTGAGGCTTGCGAGGCCGGGCCTTGGAGGGTTTTGTCTTGGCTGAGGAGGAACAAAGGGACTTAGGGAGCAGCTTACCCGGGATGTGGCTCCCAGAGCCCACAGCTTGCACAGCCTCCTGCAAAGCCCCCCTTCCTCCCGCAGCACAGGGCTGAGCACGGGCAGGGGCTGTACCTGCTGGCACACACCCACCCCCTGCCCTCCCACAGGGACACACACACACACACACACACATGTGCACACACGGATCCCCTCCAGCTCCACGTGTGCCTGTCTGCACACTCAGCGCTGCCAGACTGCCCGCCCCCGCGCGCCAGCACAGGGCTGTGGGGTGTCTTCATCCTCCTCTTCCTCATCCACCGCCTCCGCACGCCGGCTCCCAGCTGTGGCATCGGAAGCAGCAAAACCCATCGCGGGCAAAGCTGACCCATCCCCGCAGCCGGGAGAGCAGCCTGTCCTCCCAGGATGGTTCCCCCACGTCTCCAGAGTGGCTCCAGTGGGAACCGGAGTGTGAAGAGGGGGCACAGAAAGGGCTGAGCCGGCGGAGGAGAGGCCCCGCACAATAGAGCAGCTCCCCCCTGACCTTGCCTTCCCCGTGAAAGATCTGCTGCTCTCCCCTCCTCCCCACTACAAAGGGGCTCCTTTCAGTCTCTAATTCTGCATTTAGAAAACAAAAGCAGATGCATCTAGTTTAGGTTTGGAGAGGGGGAGGCAAGAGCAAATGCTGAAGAACAAAGAGCTTTCCCTGACAGATCCGACTGACAAAGACTTTGTCAGCTCCATCTCTCCCTGAAAAGGCCGGAGCACATCAGGGTGCGGGGCTCCTGGCAGGCAGCTGCCGGGCTGGCGGCTCCCAGCCTGGCCAGGCAGAGCACACACGTGTGGGACGTGCCCCAGCCCCACGTGTGCACTCGTGCCCATGGGTACACAGCCTGGCCCCAGGGCTCAGGCGGGACACCCGTGCCCATCTCCAGGCAGGAGCCAACCCCGAGGGCAGGCTGTGCCCAAGTCACCCTCCATCCCGGTCCCCAGGGCACAGCTGTTGCCTTTCCCCACTCTCCCCTCCTGGCCAGGCTGCAGGGTTTGCTCTGCACCCTGCAGAGATTCCAGATCCATTGCCCGACCTTGGCAAACCACTTCCTATCAGGTGGAATGTCTGAGTCACAGAGAGCAACTCGTGCCCCAGGGCTGGCAGCTCAGCAGTGGGATTACATGGATGGGGTTTGCCGATGCCATCTTGGAGAAGTTGAGCCCCTTTCCTGGGCCATCATCCAGCCAAGACTTATCAATCCAAACTGGCTTTTTCCTTCCTCAGCTGCACCTCAACAGCATCATAATCTCATCCCCCCCCACCACTGTGTGGCTGCTCCTCTGGGAAATGCATCCTTCAGGAGCCCCCACCTGCCAAACTGTCCAAACATCATCTCCCTCACAGAGAAGATCTGCTCCTGCACTGGGAGAGCTTGACTTCTGCCCCCAATTGATTTGCAGAGGGAAATTAATTATGTTTGTTTGACACTGCCCCTCTGGCACTGAGGCTTAGCTCCTGTATGAATGTCACACTGTTCCAGCCCAGCTTGTTCACAGGGCTGGGATGTTTAATAAGCTGTCCCAGGGGACCTCAGGCACTTCCCATCAGTTGCACTGATGCTCAACTCATCCCGAGGCTGCTCGGGCTCCATGGAAGTGCCCACATACCCAGGCAGGCTCAGAGACCCAGGGGCAGAGCAGTCCCTCCCTGGGTTTGCTGCCTGTGAGGGGCAGAAGGCACAGACTCTCTGGTGACCAGCTGCTGCTCAGCTGCCCTGGTGACATCAGGACACCCCCGTGGCTGCCCAGGACAGCCGCTGTCTCCAGAGGCAGGGCAGGGCCAGGGCACTGCCCGTCCTGTTCTCTTGGTTCTCCACCCTGAGAAAGTCTCCAGCTATCTTTGGATCAGCCCCAAAAGATCTACAGGGACAGATAAAGGCTCTGAAATCCATCAGAGCAGTAACAACCACATCCTCAGGCTGTTATCTCGCCTTCACAGGGAGAGGACACAGCAGATAACAAATGTCAGTTATTTACAGGATTTGTAGTGATACAGGCACAAGTCAAATCACTTGGGGGATCTCCTCGGGTGAGGACACGCTGCCTTACTGCATCTCTGCAGCAGCACCAGGGGCTGCTGCCACCCCTCTGCTTGCCAGGAACCAAGGACACAGGGACAGGTCCCTGGAGCTACGGGAATCCCTGAGAGTCTCCAGGTACAGGAGCAGCCTGGGCTGACACAGAGGTCCATGTGGCCACGGGATTTGCCTCTCCCACTCCTGTGCAGGCTGGGGCCAAGGACAGTGCTGACAGCCCTTCTTCCCATGGCCTCTTTGCCATGGCATTTTGCCTTCTTGTTGCTGCAAAGGTTCTGCACTTGGGTCATCTGCCAGTGGCATTTTCTGCACACTGTCATTTGGGAGCCCAATGGCAGCTCCTTCCAGCTGGAGCAGGGCTGTCACCATGTGTCATTACCCACAGGCCATGATTCCTCCCCCCCCAACTTGAGCTGTTTTTTTCTTTCTTTCAAGAACTACTGGGATATTTATAGGGAAAAAAGCCACAGCTGGGGACAAAACAACTGGGAAGAGGACTTTCCCCTGCAAGGCTATAAGGTGAAAGCGATGCAAAGCAAATTCTAACAGGTTCAGAGCCTGGAAGGAAGGACCCAAGCAATTGGGTCCTTGTGTGCTTCCCAGGGTTTGACAAGTGAGGATCCAGTGGATCCCATCCCTAGAGCTGCTCTGCAAAGCTCAGCATAAAGATGGGAGGCAGAGGGGCTGGGAGGGAGGAAGGCCAGAGCAGGATGGAGGGGTGGTTGTTGCTGCACGGTGACATTGCCTCCCCATCCTGCTCTACCTCATCCAGAGCCTCAGATCCCCTGGATTTGGAGGCGAGTTGCTTGGTGCAGGGCTCTCCCCACTGTCATTCACAGGAAGAAGGAGGTTTGGAAGTTTTTGCACCCTGAAGGACACAACACAGAGGGCAGGAGGAGCTCTGCATGGCCTGCAGCAGGGAATGGAAGGCAGAGAGCAGCTCCTGCCCAGCAGATCCAGGGCCAGGACCTTGCTGCATCATGGAATCACTAAGTTGGAAAAGTTGGTGTCCTGCAGACACCGGGACTCAAGATCACAGAGTCCCGGTGTCTGCAGCCCCTTCCAGAGGAGCTTCCTGGGCACATCTGGATACTTCAGTAGCCAGTTTTCCCTGGGCTCCCAGCACAGTCCCAGTCCCCTTTAATGCGGGGAGTTTTCTCCCAGTTCCTGGGCTGTTTCCTGTCTAGACAGCCCTGGAGAAGCCACTGTATTTATAGAGCAGGGCAGAGAGCTGTGCCCGCTTGCTCTGCCAAACCCACACGAGCCTGATGCTGCTGGCGAGGCCGGACGGAGATGCCTCCCACACGCTGGAAACAGGAGGAGGGGGGGAAGGCAAAGCAAACCACAGACAGACCCTAAACTCTCTCACCCCTCCAGATTGCAAACGGCTCCTCTCACCGTCCAGGACCACTGGGCTCCTCTTGCCCTTTCCCTGCTTCTCAAACAGCCAAATTTCTCCTGCATCGCCCCGGTCCCTGCAGCATCCCCGGGTGGGCAGGGGAAGGGACTTATTGCCAGGAGGGGAACAACTCCATAGGGCACCTCCAGGTAGAGGTAACAGTCACCAGCTCCCCCAGGGTCTCATCCTGCAGCACTAGGACACATGATTGGTGTTTATATAGAGCAAGCAAGAGCTGCACAGGTGCAGAAAAGCTTCTTAAATTAAACTCATTGATTAATTCCTTTGGGCTTAATCTGCCAGGGAGGAGCATCCTTTGGTACCTTCACCTGCCAACGTCTGACTTTATTTTCCCTTCTCTTTGCTGCTGGGCTGTGGTTGCCAAGGAGGCTTTAGAGCCTGTTCCAGCTGATGCTGGAGGACATGGAGCACAGCCTGGCTCGGAGGATGGCCCTGGCAGAGGCCAGGGGGATCTGGTGCAGGGGGATCTGGTGCCCAAGGGGTGGGAGCTCCCGTTCCTGCTCTGAGCACGGGACACTGAGGGGACCCAGAGATGGGAAGTGTGAAGCCCCTTCAGCATTCCCAGTGTCCGCACTGCAGCCACAGGGGCTCTGTGCACAGGGAATGAGAGGAACAGAAGCCGGACTGGGCTTCCAGGAAGCTTCCCCGTGATGGATTTATAGGCACGGTGCCCTTTTTACAGGAGTTCACGCTGAAAACAAGCTGCAGATGCTCTCCTTGGGGTCTCCAGCAATGAGCCCAGATTTACTGCTGCCGCCTCACAGCTGTGCTCTGGGCCCGGGGTCGGTGGCTGCGCCCACCCCTCGCAGTGCAGCAGCTACTGGGGAGGTGTCACAGAGCTGAGCCCCGGCTGATCTCACTGCCTGGGGCAGCCCCGTGTCTGTCACCCCTCTGGCAGCCCTGTCCCCGTGCTGGCAGTGTGACCCACTGCCACCGTGGAGCACAAGGGTGTCTCTGTGAGGAGCTGAGCGCTGTGTCCAGCCGGGGGGCAAAGGTTTTCCTTGTTGTTCCTGAGAGATCTCAAGGTCAGGCGTCCACAGGGAGAGTGTGCTGGGTGGCTGCAGGGTCGGATTTGGCCTGGGACGTGGGGTGGTGGCTCGGTGGTGCTGGCTTAGCGGCTGGACTTGATCTTAAAGGTATTTTCCAACCCAAATGATTCCCTGATTCTATGAATTCCCCAGGGAGCTCGGTGGCTCCAGGAGCTCAGGGCTGGGCTTGAGCAGCCGTGGGGGAGGCAGGTGATGCTCCAGCCTCTCCGAATGCAAAGGGCCCCGTCACAGAGGCTGAGTGACACGAGGGGTGACCCTGCCATGGGGTGCCAGCCCTGCCACTGACCCTCTGCGGCCCCGCCCCGGCAGCGCTGCGGGCGGGGCTGCGGCCCCGCGGCTCTGCAGACACGGTCACCGCCGGCTGTGCCCCCTCGGTACCAAAGGCAAATTCGTGCTGAATAATCATGCAAATGCCTCGCCCAGGAGTCTGGGGGGTGCCCGTACCACAGCTCACTCTGGCTGACAGCCGCTGGGCGAAACGATCCCTACCCTCCAGCTGGACAATTCCCAACCTGCAGATGCAGCATCACCCGCCCCGCAGCCCTCCCCGCCCGGCTCTGTCCCTCCTCGGCCCTAGGGCTCACCCTGTGCCCAGTCACAGAATTTTGGGTGGTCCTGGGACTGGGAGTTTGGGTGGTGCTGTGTGTGCATGGAGGCCAGTGCTTGGATGCTCTTCCCTGAAGCACCTGGGGACAAGATTCCTCCCAACCTGGCACTTCCCATGTTCCCACCATGAAGTGAGCAGCTGCAGCTCCTGGCAGGTGAAATTCTGAGCCATTGGCATCTCCCAGAAATTCCCCAGAACTGCTGTTCTGTCTTGTGGCACCAGAGAAGCCATGGAAAGGGTCCCTGGACCATGCCAAGCACCGGGGTGGGGCTTGCAGAGTCCCCTGCATGCCTGGTCAGAGCTCCAGCACCTCCAGCACGTCCAGCACGCTCCAGGATTGGAAGACCCAGAGGCTGGGACCAGGAGCATCCTGCCTGCCCTGCCTGTGCACGGTGTTGGCAGTGCACTGGGCAAACTAAGGAGATTAGCACTGGGATTGGAGCCGGTGTGAAAAGTGACTCCCGTTTTGAATGGATAAAGCTGCTTTTCTCTCCTGTGCTCCGGGACCTGCAGAAGCAGATTCAAGGTTTAATCCTTTCCGCCTGATCCTGCTCGTTAGACATAATGTAATTAACGGGAGGGTGAGGAGCTGCAAAGCTGTTTGTGCTCCAGGGTCACGTCGGAGAACAACAGGGCACCAACTGCCACCAGGGCAGGGCGGCCAGCGGAGGAATTTGGGGGGCCTGGTGCACGTGGAGCCTCCGTGCAGGGGGCACGTGGCACAGGGGACACGTGGCACGGGGGGAGGTACCCTGGTGCTGCCAGATGGGAGAAAGAGCCACCTGCGAGCCCAAGGGTGTTGTCCCCCACGTGCCATCCTGTTGGTGTATGGCTGCTAGGCTGGACCACCAAACCCTCCTGGGGCTGGGCTGGGGGGTCCTGGCACCGAGAGGCCTTTGGGGGGATGCAGTGACTGATCCCCCCCAAAAAACAAGGGGGAAAGGTCTGGACTGGTCAGGGAGCCCCCAGGCTGCCCCCATCACACCGGCCCCTCCCCACCTGTCACCCTCCAGCTCCATGGCCCCGCTGGAATAAAAGGGCCCATTTATTTGAGTCATGCTAAATAACTCAGCAGAGCCCTGCTGGCCTGGCTGAAGACACCCCTGGCTGTCCTCGGGAATGTCCCGGGGTGCCAGCTCCAAAGGCAGCTGTGGTGGGCCTTAGATCTTTATGGCCAGTAAAGGGGTCCGTGGCTAATTTATGCCCCTCCTATAATTTACAGCCTCTTTACAGCTGCTGTAAAATGACCTATAAATCACAGGCAACATCATAGGGCAGGGACAAAGCCCCGGCATCATCACCTGCCAGTTGTCCGAGCAGGCGGCGGGTGGAGCGGGGCTGAGCCCACGGCAGGTACATCCCTGCAGCAGCCAGGCCCTGGGAGCACTGGGCAGGGTTTGCCAGCTGCAGCCCACTCAGGACCCCGACTGTAGCACTTGGCATCGCCATTCCTTGTCCCCAGCTCTCGTCTGGCCGGGGGCAGGGAGTCCCTGTCCTCGCCGCTGCCTCCACCAGCCAGGGGACCCCTCTCAGCACGGGATGCCCGGGACAGGGACGGCTGACGCAGTGTCAGGGGTCACCTGGGGCATTGTGGGGTTGGGTGGGACTGAAGAGAAGCTCGGTGGCTTCACACGGAGGTGCTGGCAGAGGCCGTTGCTCCCAGTGCCCTCAGGAAGGGCTGACTCAATCCATGGTGGGGAGGAAGCACAAACCCCCGGAGCCGCGGCATCCGCGCTGGCAGGAGGTGGTTTGTGCTTGGGCTGGAGCGGTGCCTTTGGACTCGCTCTGCTGCTTCCCACAGGGCACAGCCGGGGCTTCTGTTGTGCACATCCCCAGGCAGGATGAGGAGGGGGCTCAGCTCGTGGGGGGGGACCAGCACAGTCCCTGTCTTTGTGCCCAGGGGTGGGGCAGAGCAGGGGCCGCTGTGGCACCCCCGTCCTGGCATCCAGCACTTGCTAACACTGAACATTCCCGGGTTCAGTGCTCTGGGGTGCTGCCTTGCCCCTCGGGGGGATCCTGTAGGATGCAGAGGGGAGGGGAGCTGGGGCAGGGTGTTACCCACAGCTCTGCAGAGCTGGACTCGGCCACTCCACCCCGCTGACAGTGGTTATTTAAACTCCTCCAACCCCACGTACACTCCAGGGCAAAGGGTCCATGGCCCTGGAGCGCAGCCACGGGGCTGGGGCCGTGTCCTCAGCTTGCACCTGTGTCCCATTCCTAAAAACCAGGCTTGGCACTGGCCCTTCTCCTTGCCAGGGTTATAAATAGTGGCCCTGCTCACTGTGTCTCTGTGTATATATATGTATATATTTATATGCACCAATTACAAACTACGGCAGTGTGCAGGAAAACACATTGGTATTTCAGGTGAAAAACGTCCTAGAGGGACAAGTTTACATCTGGTGTGACAACCTGGAGGCACCTGGCTGCTGCCCAGTGCCACTGGACCCCAGGCTGTACAAAGATGCAGAGGGCGGCAGGGACCCGCCGTGCTGGCGGCTGAAGGAGTGCCCAGCATGGGACCAGTGGAGGCACCAGGGAGGACTGGGGGCATGGAATTAGACCAGTGACAGCGCTGCCAGCGAGGGCCCCAGTGCTGTGCAGGCCATGGAGCAGCTCAGGCTCTGCAGGGATGTCCTGCCCGGCACAGCACCCGGCTGGTGCCCGCCCTGCCCCGGATCCAGCGGCAGCTCTGGCAGCAGTGCTGAAACCAGGGGCAGCTGGAAGAGGGGAGTGGTTTGGCTCTCCACTGCCAGACCACGGAAATATTAGGTGGGCAGGAGGGGACTGCCCAGGGACATGTCCGGTGCTCTCCAGCCACACTGGGCTGCGGTCACATCCGGCTCGGTGGGATGCGGTAGGAGGAGAGGGCTGGGGCTGTTGGAGTGAGGATGCTGGGAGGCATCTGGGCCTGGACCACGGAGCACATTTCTGAAATGTTTCAGGTTATTCTGGTCAAAAAACAACAGACCAGAAAGTGAAATTTTATCTGAGAGAGAGAATGTGAGGTTTCAGTAAAAAAATCTGCAGATGTTCTGTCCTGTTTTGTTTTGACCTAAAGGCCAGGCCTGTGTGGGAACATCCTGGTGCCTTCCCGCTGCTGCAGTGCCTGTGCAGAGCCCTCATCCTGCTGTCCTGGGAGTCACTGCCATAGGAACAACCTGCCAACCCTCAGCCATTCCCACTCAACCCAGGCACAGGCAGCAGCCCCTGATCGCCTCCAGGTTGTTTTGTTTTTTTTTAATTTGGGTACTTTGCCTTTTCCTTCACTAGGACAAAGACTCCGGTGGTGCCAAGCCTGTCCCTGCAGATGCTGCAGCTGCCTGGGCACCTGGGAAGCTGCCATTTGGCTCCTGACCCTGGCAGCTCCAGGAGAGGGAAGCAGCCAAACCCGTTGCTGGCACGGCTGTCCGGACAGCGGCCCTGGAGCTGGGGCTGGATGTGCTGCAGGGTTGCCAGTGGACTGTGAGTCATGGAGGAGGTGATCCAGCCCTGCCACCCTCCCCATGGCACACGTGGAGCCTCTGATGGGAGTCCTGGCATGGCCAGACCCATTGGGAGGAGCTGAGGGCTTAGGGCTGGGGCTTGGGATAAAACCCGGTTTGGCTGCTCCTGTGTCCCAGTCTTGTAGAGCTGGAACTGAGGCTGCACTGCGCCAAAATCTGGCACAAGGGGCAGGGCAGCATCACATGATGCCACCTTCACTCCCACCAGTGCCCACAGCTGGACCCTCCAGGGGTTCTGTGGGCAGGATGGGGCCCTTCTGCCTTGGTTTGTTCTTGGGAGAAGGAAGTGTGCACAGGGAGTTCGTGCAGGGATGTGCTTCCAGAGCAAAGCTCCTAATTACAAGGGCCACCCCGCACTGTAATTTAAGATGAACTCAACAGACACATCTAATTTGTGGCCAGGGACAGATTTAACCTGCAGGATGGGCTCCAGGAACCTGCCAGAGAGTTCTGGGCATGGCATCACTTGTGTGCAGAGTGGAGGCACAGCCCGGGAGGGTGGGGGTGGCACTGGCAGCGGGGGATCCACATGTGCTGCCCCAGATTGCAGCCTCTGCTCGGGCACTACAGGTGTGGGCTGTGTCAGGGGAGGTCCTGCTGCTCTCCTTCCTCACCCCAGCCTGAAATAGAAAAGGGAAAGAGGGATATAAAGGGAAAATGACGTCACAAAAGTCACAGGAGGGACAGAGGGAAAATCAACAGGCGTGATATTGGAAGAGAAGCCACCCAGAGTTTTCTGAGCAGCCCTTGCCAGCAGCGCTCGCTGCGGAGAGGGAACCACTCTGCATCCCAGTGCTCCAGAGGCTGCTCACGTATTCCCACTGCCAGGCTGCTCCCCCACTCGCCTCTGTTTGGCCTTTCCTGATGAATTATTGAGCAGTGATGCCGTGTCGCTGTGACACCCCCGTACCTGCCGTGTCTCTGGCAGGTGGGAGCTGATGAGCTGCCACGTCCTGATCTCTGGGCCAGAAGGTTGCAGGTTCCAACAGAAGAACCTGTTTTCCCTTCTCTGCTTTCTTTCACCAGCAGACAGCTGAAAACATTCTGTTTTCCCCAGAGCATGACCCACGCTTCTGGGAACTTGTCCATCTCCCAGACGAAGACGCCTGGGTTTGGCACAACATTGGCAGAGCTGGTCGTGCCATGGCAGAGCAGGGATGTGTGGATCCATCCCAGGAAAGGGCTGGCATGGACCAGCATGCTCCACTGGTGTGGGGCTGCCTGGACTGCTCCAGGAGAGCTTCCATTCCCTGGGAGAAGGTGGGGGGTCCCACGGGACCCTGCAGCTCTGCGGCGCTGGCCGACAGCCCCGGACAGGATGGGATGTATCCAGCCAGGCTCACTAGACTGCTCCTAATGGGATCATCTCTGGCGAATGCACAGGGCACTTGGAGACAGTCATCATCCCCGTGCTTACCAACTCGTTAAATAGGAAAGGGGAAATTAAGAGTGAAGAGCAGAGTTTGTGGTGAGGAAGGAGCCCAGGGGAGGGGGGATGCTGTGCTCTGTCTCCAGGAACCACTGCAGCAGGAGCACAAACCTGGACTGTTTTCACTCCTGTGAGTGCAAACCAATGTATTATTTACAGGACACAAGTAAAGCATCCAGGAAAGCACTCCAGAGCAGTTCTCTCCTTAAATACAGGCAATTCTTTGAAAATACTTAAACTCTGTGGATTCACAGATTTGAAGATCAGAAGCACCGTGAGGTCAGTGTGCCTGAGCCCGGCTGATGGGTCTCCTGCAGCCCCCCACAACACCCAGAGATGGAGGTAGGACTGCCCCCTCTCCCTCTTCTGCTCATCATCCTCACTCTCACGAGCACCTGCTGGTCCCCAGGCAACTCCCGAGTGCTCCTGGCTGCTGGCTCTGGCTGTGCCATCTATTTGTGGTTTGATTGAAGAGCTCTCCAGTGCCCAGCATTTGCTGCCCACGGAGGCACTTACTCACTGTAATCAGGGCGGCACTTCATCCTTTTGATGAGCTGAACAGGCCGTGCTCCTCAGGGCTGCGGAACGGCCGTGCCTGGGCTCATCAGGCTGCAGGCAGCACCCTGCAGAGATGCAGCACCCTGCAGAGATGCAGCACCCTGCAGAGATGCAGCACCCTGCGGAGATGCTTCCCAGCACCCCACGGAGATGTCCTGGACACACTGATGCTGCTCCTGCTCCCACTGCCCAGTGGGGGGATACTGTTGGGTGCTGCAGCTCCCTGTCATGGGCAGGGAGGGATTTCTCAGCCCCCTGGCTTGGCTGGGATGTGTCTCTGAGCCCCCTCAGCCCCAGGATGCTGCAGAACAGCCAGAGCCACTTCCATGAGCTGGACCCTGCAGAGAACAGAGCAGTTGCCGGGCAGAGGACAGGCAATAATTTCAGTACAAATATTGTACTTTAGAGCTGCCGTGGGGCTGGAGATAGCCCTGACTCCCAAAATCTGTGGGTTTACAGAACCTCCTCCCTGGGAGCTGGCAGCCCTCTGTATCTGCCAGCAGTAATCCACTCCGGCAGACCTCGGGAGGGCAGCGAAGGGGCTGGGGGCAGCCAGCAGCCACAGGTTTCTCCAAGCCAGAAGTACTAAAAAGCAGGAAAGGTTTAAACCCTCCTCTCGGAACAAGCACCGGCCTCCGGGTGCCGCCGAGACATGTTGCCTATAAATCAGGGTGATTAGTGGGTTTGTAAAGCCGGGGAGCATCGATCCAGGCAGGAGCACTCAGCCGGGCAGCCGACCCGCCGAGCAGGCTAATGGACACGGATGTGTTTGCAGGAACATCCGATGAGATTGTTGCTGTGGCTTTTTTTGCTTTTCCAGGGTTGTGAGATCAATTGCCCTGACCTGGTGTCCCCATCCCGGGGTCCTGGGCTGTCTGCTCCGGCCCCGCAGGGCTCTGCCCCAGCAGTGCTGTGGAAGCTGATATTGGGAATATGATACAGAAATGGCCACCTCTCGCCAAGAAATGGGAAATTTAGTTCTTTTATAAATCACCTCCTGCCCGTGTGACGCGGGTCTTTCCCCCACCCCCCTTGGAAGCATCAATGGGGCCATTGTGGGGGGTGTGGATCCTCCCCCTGCCCCAGCACCGAGTTGGGAGCCAGGGCTGAACTCTGCCAAAGCTGGGAGCGACGCTGGGACCCTTCGGTGAGCACCGAGTGCATTACCTCAGGAGCACTATTTCCTTTCCTGAGGCCTAATTAGGGTCTGGAATCAAAAGCATAACGACCCTATTTCCTCTCACTCAATGGAGCTGTAAGAAGTAGGAAAAGGAGCTTTTTGGTTAAAGCGCCCGGGTGAGTAATGACCAGAGCCCCGCTGCCGCAGAGCTGTGGCAGCAGAGCCCGCAGAGCCTTGGCCCCAGAGCTTTTCAAACAAAGTTTTCATCCCAACTGTGTTCAGGCATCTCAATAAGATGCAGGGCTCCCGACAGGATTCGGGCTGCTGCTGTTTGGAGCTGGAAGGAAACAGGGAAATTCTCGGGAGCTCTGGATGGGAACGGCTGTGTGCTAATGGCGCGCTGGAAACCTGAGCCCACCCGACCAGGAATTTGCTGGCAATAGCATAAAACAAAGGCTCTGTCCTGGGAAGTCAAAATGCCGGCAGAATTATGGAGATGAATTCTTCAGCTTGTCTTCAAGAGAGACACTTCGCAGCGACCGGCCCAGTGGCTTATGCTAAGGCCATGCAAATGAGGCTGATAAATATGTAGGAGGACGGGAAGGCGACAAAAGGTGCCTGTGCAAGGCTGCGAGTGGCTCCGGCACATGACCCATCCCCGGGAGGGGGCTCATCCCGGCATCCGCAGCGCCCTGACACAGCCTCGGCTCTGCGAGATCCTCTCCTCCCCCCCGGGGCAAAGGGCATCTCTCAGAGGTGCAGGAGGGGACGTGAGCGCCTGCAGGGCTGCTCTGGGTTTGAGTGTCCCTTCTCCCCGAATCCCTGCCTCGCAGACACCCCCGCTGCCGGAACCTCTGGGGTTTTGCTGCAGGTGAATTGCGCTGCCCAGAACCCCCTCCCGAGCTCCTCCTGCGCAGCAAAATGTCCGTGAAAACCAGCGGGGGTGGAGGGGAAAATCCCAAACACCGGCTGGAAGCTGCCAAGGGATGCAGCAGCCTGCTCAGGACAGAGATGCCTCCCCGGTGTGGTGGGCTGGGGTGGAGAGGCCAACTGCTGCCACCAGCCAGGGACTTCTTGGCTGCACAAATCCGCGGGGAGCGATCGTGCGGCAGCGGCGGAGCTGTCAGGAGGAAACGCGCTGCCAGCCGAGCCCAGCACCGCCCGGCTGCCTTCTCTACGCTTTCCAGTAATCTGTTAAAATAACTGGAATAAATCAATAGCTGCATGCTTCATCTCCCCCTCCTGCCAAGGAGCCCTTTGGAAGCGCCGTGGGGAGGAAGGGCCGCGGGGAAGGGCTGGGGGAGCTGTTGGCAGGGCACTGCTGGGTGCCCCTGCTCCTGGCAAGCCCCGTGTCCCAGAGGGTTCCTGCGCTTCCCGCAGCCTGTGCAACGCCGCCAGTCTCCCTGCTATCATTCAAGTTGGGCAGGGGCTTTTGTTCCGTTTGCCCGGCCTCATTTCACTGGCTTTGTTTTTCTTGCAAAGCCGCAGTTGGTGATTTCTGCTGATTTCATCTGCTGGGTAACAGTGTGTGTGTTCGTATCAGTGTGTGTGTTTGTACCAGTGTGTGTGTTCGTATCAGTGTGTGTGTTTGTACCAGTGTGTGTGTTTGTACCAGTGTGTGTGTTCGTATCAGTGTGTGTGTTTGTAACACTGTGTGTGTTTGCATAAGTTATCACCGCCCAGCCTCACACTCGGAGGGCTCGGGAAGGCTCCAGCTCAAACTAGCCCCTGTTCCTACAGATGCCAGAGAAAACACGGTTCCCTCGCTGGAGAGTGATGGTGTTAGCAGGTTTTGAGGCTCATAAATCAGAATTTCCCTGGAAATTGCCCATCTGGTGTGTGGCCCCTCTTCCCACGGGCCAGTGGTGGGATGGGGAGGTCCTGAGCTCCCCAGATGTGGTGAGTGTTGGTGCACAGGTGGCACCACGGCCCAATCCCAGTGTGGGGTTTCAGGGCTCTCTGGTGATGCCAGAGCTTCCCACTGAGCACCCTGTGAGTCCTGCAGACATGGATTCGCTCATGATCCAGGGAATGAGACTCTGGCAGCCACACGCATCCTGCCCGCACCCCAAATTTCCTCCTTGATCCCCCCTCACCCTCCTCTTGCTCAGACATTTGTTTAAAAGGCCGTGGCCTGTGAGCAGCCCTGAGCCAGCCCTGCTCCCTCCCGCACCGGGT